>NW_023461741.1:0-23501 GCF_013731165.1 Rhagoletis pomonella
TTGGTGTGTCATCGACGTGAATCCCCAGCGGTAGCCTGACCTCCTTCGTCCAGGTTGTGAACAGGGTCGCGGAGGATTTCGAAGGGGAGAGGGCTAGACACTTTGCAGTGAAGAAGCGAGAAAGTTCGGAGAGATACCCATTGACTTTCGAACACAGGTCGTCAATTCCATTCCCAGTCGCCATACAATTTTTGGTCGATATCTTAGGCTCGCCCAAGTCCATCAAAGTTTTATGTGCTTAAAAAATAGAAATTAATAAATACATTAATTAATAAATTGGTTAACAATTGCAAGTATCTTCGAAAGTATTAGCCCTATATAATTTGGTATATGGACCTTTTTTGTAGAGAATCGAAGTAAGCTAAGTGGCCTAGCACTCTGGCAAAAGTGCAGATGAGCTCAGTTGGCAGTTGACAACAGTCGTTGCCAGACTGCCAGGTCACTTGCTCAATTTGGCGAATACCACTATTATTTTTCTGCAATAAGTTATCCTTACTTCTAAAAGTAAAGGTAAAGCTATACGTAGTCAGGCGACAATTAAGGCAGTAACCTCATATAGTATTTCATCCATAAACGTCCTTCGCAGCCGGGAAGCTATTGACAATGCATATTTGAAAACTGTGATGAATGAACCGGAATAAAACTATTCTTATTCAGAAATGTTCGACGAACTCAAAACGGACTAGTATTTTCAATAATAGGCGTATCTGCGCTTAAAATTTGTATTAAGCTGTAAGCGACAAACTTTATGTGCGCTTATGAATAGTTGTAGATAAAATCAAAATGATTTGTTATTGAATGGAAATTTTCGATGCTTTTTTTACACGTTAAGCGTAGATGTACGTATATGCGTATAAAAAAAAACACGCCTTATATTGCTGAGCAAGCCGTTGAATCCGTTTAATTCAACGAATTCGATCGTGGCACGTTCTAACAGTTATTTGTTGATAGGTTTCTTAACATTTTTTTTATGGAAGTTTTCAATTATTGCTACGGTAACCATCCGCCCTGTATTAAACGGTACAGTCCTCTTTTTCGTCAATTGTCCTGGTAATTTATTTATTTCATACGGGACGCCAAATGCTCTGTATTTCTTTTTAACGTATTCGTGTTTAAACTTAATCTGCTTTGTAATCTGAGGGGATTTTTTTTCAAAAAGTTCTTTAAGAAACTATTTTTATTTATAAAAAAACTCAATTTTTGGAGGTATTTTCAAATCGGTCCAGCTCACGTAAATCTTAATATTTTTCCGAAATATTTTGGCGGACGTCTTCAAATATAATAAGTTTTTCAATCCCGGCGGAAAAACCGCAACTGTATTTGGTGATGCAGTCTAATGTACATGTATCCTCTGGGTAGCGATCAACACCCGTTTGGGAGCGAGTTAAAGGGAGAAGGCGAAAAACCTCGAGCGGGCTGGGTTTGAGTCCCGTGTGCTGGAATGCCCTAATCAGTTTGTAAGATCTTCCTTTAGATTCCATGTGGGAGAGTTCTGTAACAAATTTATATACTTTTTTATACATAGGTACTCTTTAACCTTAATCTGAAAGTTACTGCCAAAAAAAAGGTTGAATGCATTGCAAAATATGAAAGTCATAAACTCGTATGTATGTGCATACATACATATGTAACAAGCCAAATTTAAAAAATCCGTACCACATTTACCGCTCGCTGGAAGCTCTCTACTTTCAAGATTTCACACACTTGAGCAAAGAAAGCAACGTCATAATTTGCATTTATCAAGGCATATGCCTTCTTATTTACCTACGTGTAAATAATTCCAATTTATTTACCTCTCTTTACATATACATTTGTTTATATTTGTACAAAAATCTTTACATACAGCTGTGGTAACGAAAATAGCAGCGCGACCTATTAACAAGTTTTAACCATTTGATATCATTTTATTTAATTTTTTTTTTTATAAACATAGTTAATTTACGTTTCAAACTTTCTACAAGAATTATAAAATTTAGTAAATCTTAACATATTTTCATAAAAATTGAAAACTTTTCGAGGTGAAACTTCTTTGCGTTCGGTTGGGAGTAAATACAAGCATCGATGTAACGAAAAAGCGACACACTCGTTGGGCTCTAATTCTAAACGCAAAGCGACAGAAGAAGGTAGTGTATGGCGGGGGTGGTTGGTACGGTAACTATTAAGATTAAGATCAGGATTAAGATTAAGATCCGAGATTAAGATTAAAATAAATGTTCAACATCTGCATTCGATTATCAAAATTAGTTGTCAAATTAAAGGTTTTCGGCCTAAAACTTGTGTTTTCGTCCATGTAAAATCTGTCGAACGAAAACCAGTTTTCGCTGAAAACTACTTGAAAGTTTACGTTCCACTCATTCCAATCGGTGTCTGCACTAGTTTATTATTTATATTTGCACACCGTATTCAAAAGAGTCACAACTCAAAATTTGGCATTTTTGAAATTATGCGCTAAAAATGTACACAGTTTTTATTTACCTTTCAGCAAAAGCTGGAGCAAATTTTAGTTATAACTTGATAAAAAAAAAGATTATATAAAGTCGCCCTTGCCCGTATATTAATTAGCATGTGCTACGAAATAGTTTCTCGCGTTTTCGGACGCACGTATTATTTTGAGTTGTAACTCTTTTTAAGACGGTGTGCGATTTTTCGAAGTGGAAGTCATATTTTATCGAATTTATTATTAATTGGCTGGTCAAATTAAAACAAGCATAAAAGAAAGAAGGGTGTTAATGAAAAGGAAATGAATGAACAGATAGATTTGGGGTTTTTTTTGTAGCAAAACTGTGAACAAAGGACGTAAAAAATGTCAACGAAAACACTAACAGCCGGTGCGAACAGCCGTCAGCCTATAATCCACAAAACTCGTTTTCAAAGTGTATAATACAAAAGACATTAAAAAGGTTTTAGTTTGAAAATATTTTCAAAAGCGTGGCCACTTTTTTAAAAAAGTCTAATTTAACTAAATTATACACAAGTTATATGAAACATTAAAATAGCACCCCTATCAAACGAAAGAATGTTAAGAAATCTCTAGTTTGAATATTTAGAATATTTTTGAAGTGTTTGAATAGGGTTGCCACCTGTTTAAAAAGTTTCCTTCAAATTATTTATTAAGTTAAATTAATAATAAAAACAAATTGTATCAATCGAAATGGGTTTGAAAAGGCTTTATTTCAAAATTATATTGAGGAGTGTTGCCACATGTTTAAAAAATCAAATTCAATTTGAATTGCAGCAACTAGGTAATTGAAATAAATATGTATCACAATGTGGGTGTCAGATGAAAGAAATGCATACTCTATTTCAGAACCATATTTGGGAGGGTTGCCACGTATTTGAAAAATTAAAAGAATTTCAGACGAAAGAGAATTAAAAAGTCTTAAGTTTTAAAATACTTTTGGACGCTTTTGGATGATGATTTTTATTTTTTCGCTCAAAGATAATAATCACCACGGCCGAAAAGCCGAAGCTTTTGCTTGGAACTGCCTTTTTTTCTTATGCAGGGTTCCAAGCTTAATTTCAACGATCATGCTTATTTTGCTTATTTCAATGTATAAAGTAGTAGTAGTGTAGTATGGATATTTTAAGACAACGATCAAGAAATAAATTGCTATTATTTCGTGTGTGTGAAAAGTTTTGTCCAAGGAGTTTTGACATCCGATATTTTACAGCCTGCTGCCTCACTTCTCCTTACGTAATAATGGAACGGGCAAATATATATCTGTTCAAAACAAGGGTGCCTTTTACCCTTCACAAACAAACTTTGGCAAGCCATAGTAGAAAGCGTAGCAAATTTCTTAAGAACTTCGTACTGCTTAAGAAAATTTGGCTCAATAAATTTTTCTTGACCATTTCTTGGGCGTTCTTTTATTTGTCGAATTAAAGAAATGTTTACAAATAATAAAAACAGATTTAGTTTTTATTAACCTAAATTGCATTTCTGTTTGGATAAAAAAATTTAAAACAAATGGTTTTAACGTCCAGCGCAGATCTCTATTGTTTGAGTATATCAAGCAACACTTCATTGTTCATTGTATTTTTTCAATTCTTGCAATAAAGTGAATACAAAACAAAACATCAAACTGCACTTAAATTTGGTTGTTTTAAGCGCTTAAAATGGATTTTTTCTTGCTTATTTTCTTCGGCCCTGATAATCACTATTGAGTTTTATTTTTTCACTTACGAATAATGATTATTCAAAAAACTGAAAAGCTATACTAGCTTGATTTCGACGTACACTTTTCAAAGGTAGCGACACTAATAAAAGGAATAACTCTAAAAATTTTCATGTCAAACTTTCCGTAGGTTCCTCTGTATGGCCTTTTAAATTTTATAAATAAGTATTAATTTTAAGCGAAAAATAAAACTCAGTAATTTTTATTATCTCTGAGCGAAAAAAATCATAAAATAATGATTACATAAATGCTGATTTAAATTATTTTACTTATAAAGATTACGGTCCCTGATATTTTTGTAAAGATATAGTTACAACTAAATTTCAAAAAATTCTGATGAAAAGTTTTACGTTTTAATGGAAATTTGTTGAATTTTTATAAATTTTGTAGAAAGTTTGAAACTTAAATAGAAATAGAAACTTTCATAGTTTTTGTTGTAGAATTAATTATGTACATATATTAAAAAAATAAAAATAAATAAATAAAAACCAAATAAAAGGAAATTAAATTGTTGAAACTTGTCAAAACGTCACGATGCTATTTTCGTGCACACGGGTGTTCGTATTTATATGCATGAATAAATAAATTTTTGCACATTCAATATTATAACTTATTTATATCGTTACTCTCCATGGGTAAAGGTGGAATGGCATTTTATGGTTCATCGGGTGAGTGGTAAAAATATTCTAAATACATGTGTATGTATGTAAACAAAATCTACTTCAATTCGATATACAGACGCGCACGATGATATACCTGGCATTGGACAATACGATGATTTTCACACGATCGACTGGCAACGCGATATTGCTCGTGATCGCATGCGGCATCGCTATATAGTCAAAAAGAGACAGGATTCATTTTGGGACCTTCTGAAGGTGCATTAACTAATTTTGCCTTGATAACATTCAGTTGCAGCTTAGGTTTTCTTTTATAGGGTGCTCATGATGCATGGTCCGGTTGGTTATGTGTACTCTTTGTTGGTATTGCTGCTGGTTTTGTAGCTGGCATGATCGATATTGGCGCCAGTTGGATGTCTGATTTGAAGCACGGCATTTGTCCACAAGCTTTTTGGTTTAATCGCGAGCAATGCTGTTGGCCAACAAAACAATCTGTATTCGAAGAGGGCAATTGCTCAACGGTAAGTAAATATTTATAAACGTATATATGTAGTTACTGTTCTCATTATGTTTCACTATTGCAATTGCTACTTACAGTGGAAGACTTGGCCGGAGATTATGGGTATGGATCGTAATGGCACTGGCGCCTACCTAATGTCCTATTTCTGGTTTATCTTATGGGCGCTAATGTTTGCCGCTTTAAGTGCATCGCTAGTGCGCATGTTTGCACCGTATGCCTGTGGTTCTGGTATACCGGAAATTAAGACCATACTTTCCGGATTTATTATACGTGGTTACTTGGGCAAGTGGACGTTGCTAATTAAATCTGTTGGTCTCATGCTCTCTGTATCAGCGGGTTTAACGTTGGGCAAAGAAGGTCCCATGGTACATATAGCCAGCTGTATAGGCAATATATTCTCGCACATGTTTCCAAAATATGGACGCAATGAGGCGAAGAAACGTGAGATTCTATCTGCAGCTGCAGCGGCTGGTGTGTCTGTGGCTTTTGGTGCACCCATCGGTGGTGTGCTGTTCTCACTCGAGGAGGTTTCCTACTATTTTCCGCTGAAGACGCTGTGGCGTTCATTCTTTTGCGCATTAATTGCCGCATTCGTTTTACGTTCACTGACACCCTTTGGAAATGAGCATTCGGTATTATTTTTCGTCGAATATAATAAACCTTGGATATTCTTCGAACTTATACCATTTGTGTTTTTGGGAATTATGGGCGTAAGTGCATGATATACATATGCAAACTGCTATTGCTTATTAATATTTACATACATATATATTTTAACAATAAAACATAGGGTGTAATCGGCACAATATTTATCAAGGCGAATTTATGGTGGTGTCGTTACCGCAAATTTAGCAAGCTAGGCCAATATCCCGTTGTTGAAGTGCT
This sequence comes from Rhagoletis pomonella, assembly GCF_013731165.1. NCBI lineage: Eukaryota > Metazoa > Arthropoda > Insecta > Diptera > Tephritidae > Rhagoletis > Rhagoletis pomonella. The sequence goes on from NW_023461741.1 coordinate 6,201, forward strand.
GGTGGTGACACTTGTAACTAGCATCTTGTGCTTTCCCAATCCATTTACGCGCATGAATATGAACGAGCTTATTTATTTACTCTTCAGTCAATGTTCGCCGGGCGATACCACGAATCCGCTATGGTAAGTACCAATAACTAATGCCTCAGCCTCTATCTACTTTATTGACTTACTCAAACATTTTTTTGCAGCGATTACAAGCGCATGAATATTACGAATGGCGCCACATCTTCGATAGAAGTGACGGAACCGGGCGCTGGTGTATATCATGCTATTATTTTGCTCCTACTTGCTTTTGTATTTAAATTAGCATTGGCTGTTTTCACTTTTGGCATGAAGGTACCTGCGGGCTTGTTCATACCTTCCCTGCTACTGGGTTCAATTATGGGTCGCATTGTAGGAATTGGTGAGTTTCCATGAGTATTTTAATGTTCCCTATGTAATTTTTACCGATTTTCTCTATGGCATAGGCGTTGAACGTTTCGCCTACAGCTATCCAAACATCTGGCTCTTCACCGGCGAATGCGTCAGTGGCAAAAATCTTATTACACCCGGTTTATATGCGATGGTGGGCGCAGCTGCGACTCTGGGCGGCGTAACACGCATGACTGTCTCCTTGGTGGTAATCATGTTCGAGCTGACAGGCGGCGTTGGTTATATAGTTCCATTGATGGCTGCTGCTATGGCTTCGAAATGGGTGGGTGATGCCCTCGGAAGACAGGTAAATTAAGTTATTATTTCCACATTAAAAAAAAAAATCAATGGCTTATATTCAATCGCCTCTATATGCTATTTTTTACTGAAATTATCAAGATTCGTAATTTTTGTTTGCAAATTAAGAATAGAGCTGATAATAATTATTTAATTTTTCTTCTACTAAAAAGTTATTTTATTGTTGTTTGTCTTTTTCAGGGTATATATGATGCACACATAGCTCTTAATGGTTATCCGTTCCTCGATAGTAAAGAGGAGTTTGCACATACAACTCTGGCAGCTGATGTAATGCAACCAAAGTAAGTTTTTAAATTTTTGGTTTCAATGAGAAATATGTTGATTGTTAATTCGATCCTATATATCTTTAGAAGGAATGAGACTCTTAATGTTATCACGCAAGATTCTATGACTGTTGATGACATTGAGACATTACTAAAGGAGACTGAGCATAATGGATATCCAGTTGTAGTGTCAAAAGAAAGTCAGTATTTAGTTGGGTTCGTGCTGCGCAGGGATCTCAATTTAGCTATAGGTAATCTGAAATAGATTATAAATTAAACAATTAAAAGCCTAATAACTTTCATTCACATTTAGGTAACGGCAAGCGGCTGATCGAGGGTATCACTGGCTCGTCGATAGTATTATTTACATCTGCAGCGCAAACTCAGAATTTGGGTCCACCACCGCTGAAATTGAAGAAAATCTTGGATATGGCGCCCATAACGGTAACAGATCAGACACCAATGGAAACTGTGGTGGATATGTTCCGAAAATTGGGATTACGGCAAACACTGGTGACACATAATGGGTAATTGCGAATTCATATGCACATATTTGTTAGAAATTGAAAGATACTTTGCTCTTTAAAACTTTTCAGTCGTTTGCTGGGTGTTATAACTAAGAAGGACGTTTTGCGCCATGTTAAGCAAATGGACGATGAGGATCCAAATACTGTTTTGTTCAACTAATTGAAATAAAATACAGCCATTACCGTAAAGAAAACCTGGCGTAGTCCATCCTAGGCAGTCAAAAGTTTATCATCGAGGCATAATGTTTGCTGTACAAGAAATATGTAGCTGAACTGTTTCCGATATCATTATTGTTAGTCTTACTATATATGAATATTTACGTTCTTGTATATGTATATTGTGCTCTTATCATCTTTGGCGCATATTATGTATGTATTTTTGATATTTTGTATATTAACCAATTATTCATTGTATATACTTCTTCGGAAAGCATTCTCCTCATGTCTTGTTAAAAAGTTCTGACGGAAATTCGGTTTATACATATTACAATTATTTTTGTTTTGCAGCTAGGAGGATTCATGTGTGTATATATATGTCTGTCTATCCGACTTATTCCAATATACAATTATATATATATTTTTGATATGTTTTATGTAAATTGTCACCTTTACAATATATTCCTAACAAATTTTAATCATTTGCTTGCATCCGTTACTTTACAATGAGAGCAACTTTATTGTATTTACTAAAAACGATTTTATTTGTAATATAAAAAGAGAGTTAGGGCCATTTAGCGTCAAATTTATCAATAAAAAGTCACATTACAACAAATGCACCGTACTATGTAATCTAGTTTATAAATACAAGCGTATATGCGAGACCGTAACTACTTGAAAAAAGTTGTAATAACATACATTTTCGCTTTAATTAACATATGGGCAAATCCTGGCGTTGTGGACCTTACGTTCGGACGTTTCTTTAACTTTTTTTGGCGGCAAAACAGGAAAAGTTAAAATATTTGCCTGGTAAACGGAAAGGTTTATAGCAGTACTTATGAGAACAAAATAGTTAAAATTAGAATTTAAAGTAATGTCGTTTTATTTGTTACTCAAATGGACGCGATTTTCAGGTGATCATCAAAGACAACAGATTTCTGAAAAGTTTACGTATGAAGAAGAATCTACAAGAAGGGAAAATAACGAAGTTAACAAAATGTATTATAACAAAAAACCTTCGTTGCGGACGTTACCCTTTTTATCACCAAGAAAATTTATTTTTAAGCGAAAGCGTGGTATTTTAATTAAAGATAATAGTGCTTACCATTGAGGCTATTCAGAGCTTTGTTTCAAGAAGTAAGAAGGCCAAATTACATTTCTCAAATCAGTGTAAAAAGAAATTTGAATTTAATATATGTAATTGTACAATGCCATTATTGATTGGAAAATGTGAGAATTTCAAATTCATGCATTTTTTACGTTTTGGTTTGACTATTTCTGGGATTTGCCCATATGGTCCCTTTTAACGCTTAGTTGTTTGATTCCTGGCTGATAAAAAATGTACAAAATGCTTAGAAGCGACGATTACGTAACAAATAAATATACTAGTGGGTACATTTTTTTTCGTTGCCTGTATATAGTTTCCGCATAGTCTTCCTCGTTTTTGGATCAGAAGCATGTCTTGTTTTTACTCAAAATTATTTTTGATATAAATATATTCAATGTTTTTCTGTTATAACTAACACAAATCAAGGTATGGGAAAATGTATGTATGTATTATAGTAGAGAATCATATTTATTAACCATTTTATGTCTGTGATTTGTTAACAAATCTAATAATTTTTTTTGATAACATCTTTACTTGTTTATGAGAAATCACAAGAATATGTACCTATGTACTATATATCTCATAACTAACAGGCCATGCATATGTGTATGTATATGCATTAATATTTTAGTTTGGATATGATTTATGACTTCTTGTCCAGTCTTGGAATGTTATACAATAGTTTAAAAAAGCAAATATTTGTGTATAAGTTAGATTACCAACGCATATAATGAATACATATGTATATAGTAAAATCATAGATAATAAATTACATTTAATATAAAATGAGTTCTTATTTTATTTTTTCTCTTGTACATTCCTCCAGCAAAATTTTTCAAAAAATTTCGTTTGCTAGTGTTTTACCGGGTTAAAGCGAGCATTTGGTCCGCTGAGTGTTTAAAAAGATCTTCGACTAAGTTTTGGGAGCGGTGGTGCATATCTTATAAAATTATATTCTGTACCTAATCCTCACATTTACTCAGTTCTCTATGTAAAATATCTGAAAATCGTCTTGGTAAAGTCCAGTAATAATCCAGTTTCTGAAAAGAAAAGAAAGCCAATTATGTACTTATCTTAAGATAAACTTCTTGAATTAGTGAAAAAGTAGGGTTACATCACTCCTGAAACGCTGGAAAAGTTCCAACCTATTGGTGTTATATGGCCTTCTATACGTCAGAAACTGGGACCGACCCCACTATACCCCCAATAACTGAAATTAAAGTAAAAATTCGAGAGCAAGTGCCCCTTGTCTGGCATTGACAAATCTCCGAGTTTATTTCTATCTTGAAAAAGATTCTAATGAGAACTTTCTGAAGTTCATAGACGGCTGGAAGCAATAAATTTCTCAATTTGTGTGACAACATTAAGATACGCGTCACAAATGGGGATTGAAACCAGAGTGTCCAGATTTGGCGATTTTTTTGGATATTTGCGCGTAAAAATTTAGAAAAATCGCCATTGACGATTTTTGACGATTTTTTCCTTTCAAATAAATTTTACCCAATTATGAAAATATACAAGATTTAGTTTTCCATGATAATTTTACAGAATATGCTAATGAACTGCGTGATAAACTTGACTTAGCAAGCATATTAAAAGACTCAAAAATTTTTAATCGAAGAACTTTTGAAACAATTTCCTAGTCAATTAAATACTATTAAAAAAGCTTTGTGTTTGAATCGCAAGAGTGCGAGTTTCAGGGAAAATGTCCCCGTCCTCCAAAATCCTGTAAATGAGAGTGATTTTTGGAGAGTTGTGTAGTGAATGAAGTTGCAAGATTTTACCCCAACTTTTTCTTCTGGTAAAATCATGAAAAGTGTCAAGCGATCGACTGTCCATATCCAATACTTCTCGTGAAAAATCCTGTAAAACTGTCAAACAGCAAAATTACTCTCTGAAGTGAGAGTAAAAAGTGAGTAACAACAAAAAGTACGGGAACAAAAAATCCATTTTTCCTGTAAAAACGTCAACCAGTGATTGCTTGACACTTTTCATGATTTTACCAGAAGAAAAAGTTCCGGTAAAATCTTGCAACTTCATTCTCTACAAAACTCTCTAAAAGTCGCTCTCATTTACAGGATTTTGGAGTACGGGAACAATTTTTCCTGCAACTTCCTGCAAGTTCGTGTAAAATCCTGTAAGTTCATGGAGTACTGGATCAGAGCTATTTTGTTCCCGTACTTTTTGGTTGTTACTCACTTTGTACTTTCACTTCTGAGAGAAATTTTGCTGTTTGACATTTTAACAGGATTTTACACGAAAAGTATTGGATAAGAGCTACTATTTTTCGTCGAAAATTGCTTTGGAAAATAACAAATTAATCAGCTGTTCGTAAAACTTGCGATTTCTTGCTGGTTTTGCGCTTTCGTACTTTTTTGCATGTTTCATTCGGAGCAAATATTAGCTGTGTTCGTTTGGAAAAGAAAGTAAGAAATAGCCAATCAGAGATTAAGGTATCTTACTCTCCCAAAGAGAGAAAGTTTCAAAGTTTAGCGCGAACAGGGATCTGCAGAAATTTGCAAGCTTCACTGCCAGCTGGCGTCCACGGTTGCATTTCGAACATAATAATATATATATATATATATATTTTTTTTAAAATTATTTCAAGTGGAAAACAAAACAGGACCTATACGTATACATATTTCTTCTTATTGGGACTTTTTTCAACATACGCTTGAATTTCTTTGCGGTAGTCATTGTGGGATTTTCTATATCGACAATGGTGTCGACTGCGTTCCGATTGGGAATACAGCTTTTTCAGATTTGAAAAAAAGTTCAAAAATATTTACAAACCCACTAAAAACTTAGATGTACACAAGTGTAATGGGTTAACCCATAAGGAAATTATTTTCCATCTTGGGGTTGGTTGATTCTTCTGACAGGGTTATAGTTGATTTCCACCAAGCCTTAACGGCAGTTTATGCTTAGTGGAAAAAGGAGATTACAACTCAAAGGAGAAATAAACCTTGCGGATTACCCCATATTAGAATTCTCGGAACTTATCCGAGCTCTTAACTGCAGTTAAGCCTTTGGTGGAAATAGGCTATTAGAATACGACATATTTTAAAACCAAACCAAAATTTGCCGGAAAATTGTTCCAAAATACATCAAAATTGTTTTAAGTTATAGGATATTTACCCATTGTCACTGGATGCGATGCAATTCCCTTTGCCACGCAAAGAACCTTGAATAATGTTATGGGCCCCATCGCGCACGCTGGAATATCAGAAGTTTTACATACATTTGTATGTATAATTAAAAACCAATAAAAATACCTGTAACACTCCAAAGATCCGTCAATTCCTGGACAGTAGACAACATTTCCATCTTTTGAACAGGCGATAGCGTTTTTGAAAGGTAGCGGTATATGTATAACATTTTGATTTTCCTTGAAATGTACATGCGTTTGTAGGAAGTGAATGAAAAAATTAATTGCTAATTAATTAACTTATGAGCATAGTATGTTAGGTCCTCACTTACCTCTTCCATATTAGTTATGCTGTGATAGTAAACTTGACCGCTTAAATCACAACTTATTATAGTAGGATAGTCGTTTATACAAGATTTTAATAAAGTTGATACCATAAATGAATGTTTTTTCAAAGGTAATATTTCCATCTGTTTTCTGACTCCGCCGAAACTGGTAATCGTACATAAAAATATGGAGCCATCTTTGACGCCGACCGCGAAAGTATTTGAACTCAAGCAAACTGCTGCTGTGATCTCGTTTGAGGCATTTGGCTGAGGACGCAGCTGGAATCTTTTGAATTATGAAAAAAAAGTGAATTAAAGAAGAAATATTAGTAGAATCAAGTACCCATAGTGAGGCAGTAGCCTATTTGATGTTTTGTCCCAGCAGTGGGATGTGCGCTGGGTTTGGGACCCGCTACGTGAAAACCTGTTCTAGTAAATAAATTCAGCAAAGCCTCGGATGAGAGCCCGCGTTTGATGACGACCACGGGTCTGGAAAGTCCGGACCCTCATTGGGGAAGGCGCCTTTGCCCAGGTGGTTGATGTCCTCGTCAGGACTAAAGCTGATATCACCCCCATCTATGAAATGCGATGGACGGGGCAAGGCAAGAAATGGCAGGGGGCTTGCGATGTAGACATCGCTGACATGTTAAGGAGTGGAAATTCGAAGTTGAATTTGTGATGAGAGAGAGATTGCGTCGCCGAGTATTGTCATTTACCCCGATGGACGAACGTCTCGCCAAAATCCACAGCAAAGCAAGATTCTTCAACATCTGGCTCATCTGCTCCCACACCCCGACGGAGGAGAAGAACGAAGTGTCCAAGGTTGGCTTCTATGAGCGCTGCCATAATATCAAAATCGTTCTTGGCGACTTCAATGCCAGGGTGGGCAAGGAAGAGATCTTTGGAACCATCGCTTGAAAATTCAGTCTTCACAACGAAACGTCCGATAATGGACTGAGGCTGATCGACTTCGCCGGGGCTCGAAACATGGTAGTTGGCTGTACGAGGTTTCAATATAAAATGATCTATCAAGCTAAGCGATTGTTTCCAGATCGAAAAGCGAGAAACCAAATCAGCTTGTGATAGACGGAAGGTACGCTCCCAGTGCTTTAGAAGTACGTACACTTCCGAGGATCACTATCTTGTTGCAGCAAAGATACGCACACGCCTCTGTGCAGCAAAAAAGGTGTGTCAAGTAACACAAGGAAAGCTCAACGTTCAAAAGCTGCAATCACAACAGACTGTCAGCGAATTCGCCGCTCACACCTTGGCTCTGAGAGCACTACTCAACAAACCGACTTATGCGAGCAATGGAACTACATTTCCCTCTCACTATATACCGCTGCCGAAGAAGTAGTACGATTTCAGCGAGCCGGAAAGACCAACTGGTACGATTCGGAGTGTGAAGAAACAGCAGAGAAAATATATGCCGCCTACAGGACCACGCTGCGATCGGCCGCAACGCGAGCTATATGCGACCGCTATAGGGAACTGAAGAAGGAAGCGAGACGTATTTGCCGCAATAAGAAGAAATAGTCGGAAATACGTGAGTGCGAAGAGCTTGAAATGCTGGCCGACAGGAAAAACGCCCTGAAAATTTTACCAGAGAGTTAGGGGACTTTACGGTTTCAAGACCATGGCGAACTCTTGTAAGAACTTAAATTATGAAGGCAACACTTTTCCACCCTACTGAATGGTAGCAGCACTGAAAGTTGTGGAAGAGACGAACCCGAGCCCCCCAGTCGATGTTCCACCGCCTGACTATAACGAGGTACGAATGGCGATTACGCGGCTGCAATACAACAAAGCTGCTGTAACCGAAAGCTGGTCAGCTGAACTATTCAAGTACGGCGGCGAGGAGCTGATAACGTGCATGCATCAACTTTTATGGTCAGATGTATGCATACCCGACGACTGGAATTTAACTGTGCTCTGCCCAATTCACAGGAAAGGCGACCCCGCCATTAGCGCCAACTACCGCGGGATCAGCCTTCTAAGCATACGTTACAAGGTCTTATTGAGCGCATTGTGTGAAAGACTGAAGCCCACCGTCAACGAACTTATTGGACCTTATAACTGTGTCTTTAGATCTGAGTAGTGTGATCCCTCTCGTATATCTATGTTTGGATAAATACAACATTTCTTATCATAAAAAGAAAACCTTCTAAATAGGACACAGCTTTTATATGAATCAGTCCTTCTGTCTTCTATTTGCTTTCACAAGCTTAAAGTTTTATTTAAATCTCTTAAAGAACACAACGAAAAGATTAAAACAGGCAAGTAAACTTGAAACGACTGGATGGTACGGAGGTATCTGCACCCTTCCCATCTCTTCTCATCTTATTCACCTACGAACGAGCAGAGTTGAAAGAAAAACTTGACGCTCCGTCCGTTTAAGCTTTAAGAGGCCGAATTTTAGAAATCATACTCATTGGTTTAATTTCAGGACCTAAATTCCCCGTAAATCATAGTAATGGCTTGTGCTGACGATGCAGCCATAACAAAAGTATATTCGCTTAGTGTGAATCCTGAGAAAACTGAACTGAACTGATCAAATTTTACTAAACCTAATTTGAAGGGTTCAGAACTGTGTCTTTCATACGGGGTGGACTATCTTGGAGTTGTTTGTATCCCAAACCTAATTGAATGCTGAACATTGATGAGCGAGTACGGAAGGCCTCGGTGGTCCTCTATAGAATGCAAGGCAATACATGGACATGCAAGCCATCGATTGTACACGACTCTTGGCCGACCAATACTTTTATATGGAGTGATGTTGTAGTGGCCAGCCCAAATTAAGGATTACATCATTAACAAATCATAGCAGAATTCAGAGGCCAGCTGAGATCCTGCCAAATGGAGGCTCTGAACGTTCTGCTCGAATTATTATCGACTTACCTTTCTATCGAAAATATAGCTATACCAGCGCAATAAATATTGAGGGTGATAGGTTACAGTAAAGAAGAGCCATTCGGTTACAGTGCATCCTAAATAGAAACCCATCTGATATAAAAGCGCTGCCTACAGTCTATATAGCCAGGCGGCAATTCAGGCGCTCTTCTCTTTCTCGGCTAGGTCACACCTTTTTGATAACTGTAAGAGTAGAACTGTACAAAAGGCTTTTAAAGCGTACACCGCTCTTCGGGCTTTCAGCTGTTTATTCAGTACAAGTAAGAGAGAGTTAGTCTAAATTTCGGATTATTTCTAAATTGATCTAATATGGGTCTCAGAGACATATACGGAAATGAGATAGCGATTGAACTTGCGAGGTGCGGTTCTGCACAAAATGTTAAGCACATGGTGGACATGGACGACTAGCTTAGCGAAATCAGGATTAATAAACAGATCTGGAGTACAGACAGATCTCGAGTACTTATGAGTCACCTAAAATAAGGGCTGTGTTAGAAGCGGTAGCCCTGATGCATGTAAAACAAGGACATACAAATTTATCCTTACTCATTTTCCAAAAGCAATTCTTTGCCCACAGCCCAACAGATGATTGTGCCATTTGAGTGAAAGCTGAGCAGCCGATTTTCACTTGGCCAATTCAATGCTACAGCGCAGCCGTGTGGCGATGTCGTACAACAGAGTTCTTCAATTTCATGTGCCCCAGCTGTGTTGGATCTTAAATTGTTACCATCACCTCGACCACCTGAACTACACAGCCATATATATATGTCGCCATCCATTGTAGAACCAGCAAATATATTCTTATTATAACCATTCGTACTGAAGCAGTTCAGGCATGACTTCAGCGGCACACTTTTCACTTCATTGTACATAACTAAGTTTCCGGTTGGTATGCGTTTTGGCACGAAAAGTTTCAGTGTCTGCTGAAGATGGTCGCACCAGTCATCGTGTGGTGCCTTGGTGCTAGCTACCAATATGGGTGCATTATTGGTGTGCACCGATAACCAAGCGGCAATTCCTTGTGAGTTTTCCACTGCACCCATGGCGATCTTTTGATATGTTTGTATGTTATACTGTTCAGCAAAGGAGTTAGTACTATCGTAGCCATCACTGAGGGGTGTAGGTCCCTTGAGAAGTTGTTGCTCAACGGCTGGGCAAATCTTGCGTAACCAATTGGCAAGCTTCCTCTCATCAACTTCACAATTCTGCGAAGTAAAGAGCTCCGTTTGAGTGCTGGTATTAGCATGTGGCGTAGTCTCCTCTGATTTATCCTGACTTGGCGGTTCAGGATCTGTGTTAACACATGCTTCGACGACTTTACTTTGTTTTTCCAATTGCTTTGTTGGCAAAAACTCAATGATTTCCGAGGAGCAATCCGTTAAATCGTCCATATTTGTTAATTCAAACGCAAATCCTTTAATTATAAAACAAGAACCCTGGTGCAAGTTGTTTTTGTTTGAAAACTTCAGCGTGTTTCCTTAGCAACAGAGTATTATGGCCAGCGTGATGGAAGTGAAAAAAGATAAAAGTATGAAGCACAGAGAAATAAAGCAAAATATTTGTATGTTTGTATGTACAATGAAAGGAAATTCTTTTTGTCTCAAATGTGTTTTCAACTAAGTAAGTAAGTAAGTATGTATCTCACCGGAAATGTGATTAATTTAAAAGTAGTTACAAATTACACTTCTTTCAATAACAACTAATTGCTATTTCTTGCAACGAAGTGATTTATTTAACATAGCGATGTCATAAAAAGCAGTCAATGGTCCTATTTTGCATTTATGTATTTTCAATTCGTTTACTTGTAATTTTAATTCAAATGTTGATTTTTGTCAAAATGTTGATTTTTGTCAAAATGTTGATTTTTGAAACCGATTTATCTTTTCCGCCAGGGTACGTACATATTTATGTACTAGCGTGATTGACGAGGTTTCCCAACCCTGTTTCCACCGTTTTTTTTTTTGATATCTATACAAACAAACAAACGGTTTTTTTTTATTTCATAGAAATCTTGATCTCTCAATAAAAGTTTTGGGGGTTTCGAAGTTTTCAAAGATTTTTTTAATTTAAGGGAATTCTCTCAATATTTTTAAAATTGTATCCTAGGTTATTTGGGGATGAACCGTACATCATATTTGATTCCAATGAATGAATGTTTGGCGCTTAAATGTCTGGCCGAGCTCCTCCTCAAAATCGGGTTATGCTCCTTGATGTTGTCACACAAATGGAGAGATCTATACTTTTACTCCACCTACGAAGAAGCTTTTTTACACTCGGTGGTTTGCCATTGTCTGCCGACGGCGACCGCTGCTGGGACCAGAAATTGACCTATGAGCCTTCCTAGTGATTGTAGGCACATCTATGTACTCGGCTACGATGGCAACAGCATTACTCAAATCCGAAAAAAGTCAGAAAAAATGCAATAAAGCATTAAAAAAAAGTTAAAATAGGACTAAAATTGAGTTTTCCACTGATTTTTATTGGTTTTACTTTTGGTCTAAAAAAAAGTTAACTTATTTTGCTGTGCTCTTTTCTTAATATAAGCTTCTTTAATGGCTGCGTTTCTTTATACATTCCGGATAATCCCATTTCACAGCCGGAATAAACAGAATACGTTTGAAATATACGTTAACATATCATCAGGAGCGTTCTAAAAAATAAGTAAACAAAAAAGTTTATTCCAAACGTTCAGAATGAATAAAGAAATTCAGCCAATGTTAATAGTTTTACTGTATGAAAACTATCCGGGGTTTTCTTAATTTCAAAATCGGGAACCAGTTTTGTTTTTAATTGGAATTTTTCGAATAACTCGAGAAAAAAATGAGAATAATCGAACACCCTAGTATACATCAGAGTTGTGAAAAATGCATTAATTTTTTAATGCATAGCATTTTAATGCTAATGTAAAAAATTAATGCATTAATCTAAATCCAATGCTTGATAAATTTTTAATGCATTAATTCCGAAGAAATAATGCTAATGACTTTTTTTTTTTTTTTTGAAGTAAAAATTGTTTGTTAACGTCGAGGGTAGAACTTTGAGGTCAAAAAAGATAGTGGCGGAAGTTAAGGCTGGTTTTCACTATGTCAAATTCAATGGCAATTGTCGTCAAATAGGTAAAAGCACATTGTCAAATGGAAATAAAAAACGATTCATTTAGATCAAAATAGGTCTTCAGTCGTGTACATGTGCTGCTATATTATATTATATAACACTGGTCTACAAGGGTTTTGCGAATAAGACGGGACCTGGTGTTTCCGAACGGATTTTTCGTGCTGAACACGAATCTGGGGTCCAAAACTTCCCATCACGTCACGTTTTCGAGAAAAAAGGGGTTGAAACCCCTAAAAACAGCGTTTTTGGCCATTTTTGAAAAATTGTAGAGCTGAACCCTGACGTGCTACAAACTTTGTATATGTCAGAAATTAAAGGCTAAATCGTGCCCTTTCGAATGAGCCCTATGCCGAATTAATCGCATGCACCCTTAGATCAGGGGGTGTATTTGTGTCTAGGAGTCCAGGGAAAATTGATCGCAGAAAGAATTTCATCTTAAACGACCATATAAAATGAATGATGCTAAGGTCTTAACTACATTAAGAGTCGCTGATTACGAATCTGAAGTTAGAAACACCAGGTCCCGTCTTATTCGCAGAAAAAAAGTTGAAATTTGTAGACCAGTGTAATCGGTATGCAAAAACAAACAACAAAAAAAATCAACAAAAGCCGAATGAGTTACATGGACATTGCTTTTATTTTCATAAAACATCTAACAATGTTTACAAGATTTTTTCTACAAATGAACATAATATACTGAAGCTGAAAAATATTGGTAATTGTTAAAAGTCCTTCCTAGAAAAATTACAAATTTATTGAATTGTTAAAAATTTGAATGCGTTAAAATTTTTCATTAGCATTAGTTTGGATAATTTAATGAAAACAAATTTCATTAGCATTATATTTTTCAGAATTAATGCTTTGAAATTTTTATTTGCATTAAATTTTAAAAATATGTGCTGTAATTATTTACATTAACATTATTGCTTAATGGTACGTTACTGCATTACAAAATTAATGCATTTTTCACAACTCTGGTATGCATACATAGCGTTAAAATTAATTTTTTTTTGTTATTTTTTATATAAAAACTAGCAGACCCGGCGAACTTCGTGCCGCCCAAAATTAATATTTTGTATTGAAACATTTTGGTCCAACATTTTCACCAACAGTTCACGTTTATGATTTTCAGTAGTTGTCAGAAGGCATATTTCCATTGCCGTCTTAAAAACCTAGCAAAAGTGTGTATGCATACAAAGAACGTAATAGTTTCAGTGCGTTCGAATTTTCTCTAAGAGAATCCCTTACTCATTTCATATATCTCCATACCATGTTCGAGTACTCTACCATGAATACTTCCGGAGATATGCAATTTGAAAAATTCGGCTTGTATGGGAGGTGCCACGCCGCCTTTCTCAATAACCGCAACTTTTCTACATAAGTATGCGATTGTTTCCATATATCTCCCTACCATGTTCGAGTACTCTACCATGAACACTTCCAGAGATATGCAGTATGAAAAATTCGGTTTGTATGTATATGAGGTGCCACGCCCCCTTTTTCTCCATGAGTATGTGACTGTTTTCATATATCTCCATGCCCAGTTCCAGTACTCTACCATGAACACTTCCAGAGATATGCAGTATGAAAAATTCGGCTTGTATGTATATGAGGTGCCACGCCCCCTTTTGCAATAACCATAATTTTTCGCCATGAGTATGCGATTGTTGTCATATATCTCCATACCACGTTCGAGTACGCTACCATGAACACTTCCAGAGATATGCAGTACGAAAAATTCGGTTTGTATGTATATGAGGTGCCACGCCCCCTTTTGCAATAACCATAATTTTTCTCCATGAGTATGCGATTATTTACGTATATCTCCATACCATGTTCGAGTACTCTACCATGAACACTTTCAGAGATATGCAGTGTGAAAAATTCGGTTTGTATGTGAGGTGCCACGCCCCCTGCACCTAGCGGTTTGAAATATACTTAACATCCGATTCTCATACCTACCATATATGCACAAAAAATTTCATAAAGATCGGTCAAGCCGTTTAGGAAGAGTTCGACCACTAACACCGTGACACGAGATTTTTATATATTAGATATGGTTCAGGCTTTAACCAAAACCAACTTTAAATTTTTATAACGAGCTTAGAAAAATTCAATAAATTTTCATAAAAAATTTTGAATCTGAATTTTTAAACATTTTTCGGTTTGCAGTTTTATAGCCCATACAATTTTATAGCCCAATTCTGTATCGTTGACAAAATTTTTTTTACTGACAAATTTAAACTTTTTCCCTTAAAAAATGTGACAAGAATATGTCACTGATACAGAATAGAGCAGTTAGTCTGACATCTTTTTGAATTTCTTATGAAAGATGCGCAAGACCGATTGCAAAGAAATTTGAAAAATCAGCGCGATGTCTTATAAATTGCACTTGTTGTATGAGGAAAACCGCAAGTCATCCCCAAAAACTTTTTTTTTAAAGATTCAGGTTAAAAATTTGAAAATTTTGATGGAAATTTGTTGAATTTTGAATTTAAAAACCTTGCAATTATTTAGCAGAAACCGCCATGTACTCAGTTTTGCCCTATAGTGTATGTATGCTATTAAATATTAATATCATTAGTAAGGCACAAGAGGTTGGTCTAGCGGCGAACTTACTGGCAATCACAAACACTACACCCAGTTTGCGTAAATCGACAGATTCTGTCCTACAGCGTTTCGTTAGTAAGCCCGGAACCGGGCATATTGATTTAGGGCCTATGGATATATCTCAAAGGCACTGTCGGGTGCCTCGTGAACGTGTTATAACACCGTCCCTAGGCAACAATTCTGTGAACATTACAGCCATAAAATGGTGTGTCCTCTACTATGGTCTCTCGTGGTGGATGACCTCTAACCAAACTACAGGAAAGAGGTTGCGATGCTGTTAGATATGCGGACGCTATGTGTGCAGCTCTGCGCATTGTATCAAACTGATGCGGCAATGAAAGCGTCAATATAAACCCGAAAAAGACTGTTCTGGTACGGTTTATAAGAAGGAACCATCCGAACCTTGGGTTGGTTACCTTTGGTGAAGCAATTATCTTGGGGTTACCCTAGACAAGATAGTAAGTTTGAATTCACATCTAGATAAAACTCTTATGGAGTTTTCGTTTCTACAAAAAAAAATTTTGCTTTTCATTGCGCTATCATTAGTAGTTGTGCGTAGAGGGCACTGAGAAGGCAAAATTTTTCATTAGAAATGAAAACGCCATTAGTAAAGCGAGCTGTGGGCCTGTCGAAGATTTTTGGTCGAACATAGGGCCTAAACTCCAAATTAATAGAATGCTTCTATAGTCTGGTGGTCAAAAACCCTGCAAAAAACTTCAAAACTCCAAAATTTGGCTCAAAGAGAACGCGTTCAACCGCCGGCTTCATTGGACTCCACTCCAAATGTTTGTCCAAGCAGCAGCGGCTACGAAGAATTTGTTAGAAATATCAATTTAATAATATTTACTACTTTGTAATATTTACACTTTAACTTATAATTCTTATTGGCAGTTGATTAGATCGAGTTGTTTCAGTCTAATATAACAGAAAATATTTTTTCATTCTGTAAGAAATTCTTATACAATAAAGACCTTTTATAAATTCTTATAAGTTGCGGATTTTGTTGCTTGAACACATTTGCAATAGGTTATGGGCCGTTTCACGATGGAGTTTTTAAAAGGATCTTTTACAAGGTTGAACGCAGACAACTACCATTTGTGGAAATTTAAACTGGAGTTGATATTGCGAAAAGAAGGAACATGGAAATGTATTGTGGAGCCCACGCCTAAGGAACCGGATGCAGCTTGGAAGCAGCTGGACGACGAGGCGACTGTTACCATAGGTTTAAGTATAGAGGACTGTCAGCTAATGTTGATCACGAAGGCGAAAACGGAACGCGAGGCTTGGGATATCTTACGGAGTCAGCATGAAAAGGACACGCTTGGGAGTTGCGTAAGAATAATGCGGAAGATTTTTGGCATGAGATTCTCAGCGGATATGAACATCAATGAACATATCATGGAGATGAAAATCTTGTTTAAGAAGCTGGAGGCATTGGGAGAAACTTTTTCGGAACGCGGGTTGGTGGCTATGTTGTTAAGCAGCTTACCATCCTCGTTTGATACCCTGGTGATTGCTTTGGAGGCTCGAAAAATGGAAGAACTCACATTAAAAGTTGTCGAGACAAGTATACTGGAAGAATGTTTGCGCCAAGGTGGATGTGGTGCTGCTAAGGAAGATTCAGTGATGAAAATAACTAAGATGGATGGGAAGTTCGAAAAGCGGTGTCATTTTTGTAAGGTCAAGGGACAAATTAAAAAGGATTGCTGGAAATTCAAAAAGTCAAAGAGCAGCAACAGTGTGAATGAAGTTCGGAGCGACAGTCTGAATAATTATTGTTTCTCTTCAGCGAGTGATCGAAATTCGTGGGTCATTGATTCTGGAGCTACGTGTCACATCAGTTCAAAGCAGGCTTTTTTCAAAACGCTGGACAGGTCGGTGCATGAGAAGGTAACAGTAGCGAATGATCAGACAGTTTTCGCAAGTGGAAAAGGCTCGTGTGAAATCACATTGCGTAACAGTTGCGGGGAAAAGAATTTGGTTAAAATGGATGGAGTGTTATTCATATCTGGCTTTCACGGAAATCTGGTATTCGTTCATAAATTTTTGCAAAAAGGCTTTCAAGTAGTATTCAACAAGTCGTCATGCAGCATTCAAACTCAGAAAGGAAAGGAAATTGGAGTTGCTGATCTTCAAGATGGTCTATTCCGATTAAAGCATCACGTTGAAAAAGGTTTAGCTGTCTCACAATGTAGGCTGCAGGGTTGTGAACACTACTGGCACAAAGTATTTGGCCATCGAGATATTAACGCAGTGAAATTCATGCAGAATGCGGGGTAAAGAAAAATTGCCCTGTTTGTCTTGAAAATAAAATGGTCAGAAAGCCATTTCCAGATTCGCATATTAAGTCCAATTCTGTAATGGACTTGGTACATACAGATGTCTGCGGACCAATGGAAACAGTAAC
>NW_023461742.1:0-23499 GCF_013731165.1 Rhagoletis pomonella
AATTGCCTTTTGCCGTTAGACTGGCAAAATTGTTTTGCCTAGGGGAAGGAAAGAGCCCGAAATTCGGGAAAAGAAGCGCCGCACGTGCCTTGTTAGTCGCCCTCTGTTTGCAAATACATATGTACGTATGTAGGTATTCGCGTTGATGCCACAAAGCCTACCAAATTTTTTTCCTTAACAGCGAACTATTGGCAACTTTTTGTGGCAAGTAAAGGCGTGGAAAATGCGCGTTTCCCTTTGCATTTTCAGCACAAAAAGAAAGCAGCGGGAGGTTAACTATAAAAAATACACTTAAAAAAAGAATAGAAAACGGAAATACTTTTGTTGTTTGCTGCAACTGTGCGCAAAACCATTTTCCATGAGCCACTTGAGGATTTCATTTGAAATTCTGTGAGAGGCATTTTTTGCTGTGTTTGTTCATTCTTGCGGTTATTTTTTTTTAGCCTAAATTGGCCATAAATTGACTGGAGTATGCATAGAAAATAAGTGGCGCTTTGCTAGTTTAGCTGCTGCATAAATTTATGTTGCACCTGAGCTTCGGTTATTCTTTAGCTAGTACAATAAATAAATAAATATTGCAGTGCCTGACAAGGTGTACTTTGAGTTGGGTACATAAAATAAGCACGTATCTATGTATGTATGTGTGTAAGAAAGCAAATTTAGAAAAATTGGTTTCGGACTGGCAAGTCACCAGTTGTTCGCTGGTACGTGCACCACCCTATTAGCTGAGTTGAGTAAAAGTAATCGTCTTTTTCAGTGATGTGTGAATTTGTTAGATTTGTTAGAGTATCTTGGGTCTATAGCGCCCTCAGCGCCCATCATAAAACATCGTCCAACGCAAGCGCTCTAATAAATCCAAGCAGTTTGGAGGGCGGTAGAGAGCGAATATGCGCAACCTCTGGCTACATCATTCCCAGGTGTGTTAGCCTTCTTATCGCATTGGGATTTCTGGTGCCATATCGCAGTACCGACATAAATCGTCTGCACTAATCCTAAGGCTATGCGAAAGGGCTCGCAGTCGGTTAGTGAGACTTTTTCTTCCCATTAGTTGGTTCTAGGGACGCGACCAGAAAATTTAGTAAACTACACCTTACTTTACGCCTATTACGTATAATTTGCATTTCGTACTTCCATTGTATTCATGGCTTCTAATGTCCCTTAAAAGTCATATTTTTTTTGTGCCTGCCAAACTGAGTATGTCTTTTTCTCACTCACCATAGGATCAATCCCTTTTGCCGGCTTATCTAACTTGTCATCGTTTGAGTTCAGACGTACAACACATATTAGGTTTTCCCACTGAAGGCGGCGTGCCGTATATGAAGCTTCGCAGGTTGCAGACCCGAAGATCTTTTTGGGTCTAGCTAAAAAGTTCGTTGCGAGGTGTTAAGGTCATAGCCCTGCATTAGATGGGAAGCTTAAAATAAAGTTTTGAGATGACTACACCTCATCTTTATCTAAGCAGATACGGCACTGAGGATAGGGTGCGATATTCAGTCTCACCGGGTAAAAACTCATCGGACAGTGTCCTCGCCAGTACGCAAGGGCAGCACTGTGGGACAAATTCAAGAGATCTGAATCCACTACTTACATTCTGGAGGAACTGGAAAAATTGTCTGTCAGGATATCGCTCACGCAAAAGATGTGGCATTTATGGTTAGAGGACGATTTTTAGATACCCCTTTTGATCAGGTTCAAGGTTACCTGGACTTGGTAACTAGGTAGGCGGCCAATTGCGTTCTGGCAGTCCAACAAGACGGAACTAGTTTTGTGTACTAGGAAGTATATGGTCCACGATGTATCTGCCTGCAGCTCTCCGACAGAACAGGACAGGACAGGATAGGAATCTGTAATGGAAGCCTAATATTGAGGAAAGGGCAATAAAGGCGTCGGTTTTCTTATACTGCAGCATGGGTTTTTTTTTGGTATGACGTGGGGTCTCTGGCCGAAAGCAAGTGATCTGCTCGATGGAACCATATCTAAGCCTATTTTGTTCTACGGAACCTGTTGGTCAAGGTCTGATTTTCGTACAAAATATGCCCTTACGTCTCATCGTCCTCCAGAGAGAGCTGGCATTCTGAGTCTGTAGTCAGACTGATTTTATGAGTATGGAACTAATTTCATTTTGAAACGCAGCGTGAAGTAAATACTTCATAATCAGGCTCATTTGGGTGCTGGGCCATAGTGACCTTGTAAAGAACGGAACTCTTGAAACGTTATCACCGGGAATGGATCAGCTAGGGACGCCTTGGTCCTCCTTCGGTTATCTATTGAACGATAGGGCCTCATTTAGGCCCAGCGACCGGTGGAATAAAACTTGAACATACGCAATTGAAAGATCCTTGATCTTTCTGGCCTGGGGTAATCAAAGGAGATTCCTTTGCTTGTAAAGCCTCGAGTCTCGCTATTGGTCGGGGTTCTGTTATGCGATTGTGCGATTGGTACTCATGCGGTAAGGTTAGAAATCTTCCCTAATCCCTTTTGCTTCAGCTGTCAAGAGGATGATTAGTTGGAGTTTTCTCAGCACTTTCTATTAGAATGCCAAGCCTTCGCGAGGCTAGAACGGACACATTTTGGCACGCACTTCATGATTCACCTTGAGGTGCTCTCAGGCATTGAAATGGGTATTCATAATTTCTTAATCGGCTCACGGCGTTTCGGCGACTCAATTAATGGCTTCAGCCTTAATGGTATCACAAACTACAATCTCTTAATTGCCCAAGTTCGCCCTTTGCTTGCTCTATAGTCTAACTTAACCTAGTCCGCTAAAGGTTTCTTCACTAAGAATAATCGGTAATAGTGGACACAGTCTAAAACTCTCCGTCTAGATTTATATGTGAAAAGGCAGGGCTGAGACTATATGTTCGTATGTTTGTAATTGAAATGAGCTTTTAATATCCCAGTCAAAAGTGCAGTACATTCAGAAGAATATTTATTATAGCCGTACAAGTTTCCACAACATCACTAACAAAAAAATATTTTCCTTCTCCTTCATTACAGTAATCCACAATCAAATGTCCAAGTGGCAATTTGAAATTCACTTGCAGTTCACGCACGATACGCTTGGCTATCAAAGAGCAGCGGCATAGTCGCACAATTCAATTAAACAACAATAAAAACGAAAACCAAAAGTCAACAACAAAATGCGCTCCTCACCCTACGCCTATCACACCGCCAACGATATGAGTGAAGACGAGAGCAACAATGAAGCGCTCGACTATCGCATGGCGGCCGCCGTGAGCTCGAATCAACATCAACAGCAACAAGAAATGGAGCTAAAATTGAAAGACATACCAGAGAAATATTTGATGGTTATTGCCCATTTCCTGGCTGGTGATTTCAACGACACCGAGGCGATGGACCATGTTAATGGACCCATTTTGAAAGCGAGCATTAAATCTGTCTATTGGATATTCCTCATACAGTACGCGGCGCTGGCGTTGATCGGCATTGCAATGAACGTGGCCATTATAGCTTATGTGATGTACCATCGCCTCTACAAAGATGTGACGCACGCGTTCATTGTTAATTTGGCTTTGTGCCATTTTGTGCAGTGTGCGCTGGTGTTGCCCATAACGCTAATGGTGATGCTCATACAGAATTGGATTTTCGGCCAATTTTTATGCTTCTTTCTGCCGATGCTGCAGGTGAGTGTTGAGAAGAGAGCGCGTAGTGTAAAGAAGGTGGGAAGATGAAGAGGGTCTTAATAAAAATTCAGTACAGAATGTGTCAGATATGAAAGCTAGTTACCTTTGGTAGAGCTGAGTTGGTTAATAAAAGCTGATAGGTTTTCAGTACGTGGCACTCAATCAAGCGGTTTTAAATTATTTTGATTTTCCATTTGATTACACTTAGTAGGTTGTTGTCAAAAGTGTAGCATCTTAAACCTTTTTCCTCTTCATTTAATCCACATTTAGGTTTGTTTTGGTATCGTAGTAAGGAAGACATTTCAGTTGGTATGGGTCAGCTCGAGCCAATCTCTTTAACCCTAAGAATAGTACCAAGATTTGTAGACAATTTCAAACTCAAGTGTTCGAATTGAGTATGCAAATCAAAATGACCCTGTGTGGTTTCGCTGTAAGATCTAGTCCTCCGCCACAGTGGGTATCACAATATAGCTTGAAGCCCCGGGTGGGCTTGACTCCTGACTTTTGAGCTGAACAAGAGCCGACCATAGAGCTTAATTCAATTCCGCCTTCCAATGATTTATCTGACGGTAGTACCAGAGAAACCTATACTATTTCGGTTGGTTTAGGTCTCCTACTGAAAACCTTCATAGCTATAGGACGCCGATAACCCATGCCGATTTCAAGTTCAAACTTTGGGTAAGAGTTTATATTAGGACAGCCATCTCGGCTCACTTATAGGAAACATTCCGACAGAAAGCCCATCTATGGGCTATGGTGTAGCAAACTCAGACAGGTGCTCTTCTTAACTAGAAGGCTTTGGAGAAGATGCCAAAAAAACAGAAAATCTGGGGAGGGATTATCAGATATCCAGAATTATAAAATTGCACGTGAACTTTGGCCTTACTTTAGTAGAACAAGACTTGTGCATCTCGAAAATAGGCCAATGGTAGGTGTGTGTAGGGTTGTAGCAACTATTACCAGTCTACGTATTTATTTATTTTAAAATAGAACTTTCCTGCAATAGGATCTACCGCAGTTTCTGCTTAAATGGCAGCGAGGAAGCATTATTTCATTTTTAATTCAAAATAGGTCGGCTAAATTGCATGAACAGTGTACAAGTTCACGCGAAGGCTGCGGTAGAAAAAAATATCAATGTCCCCGAGAAATGTAACAAGAAAGAATTATTATGCGCTAACTTGATCTCAAGTGGCAAATCGGTAAGCATTCTAATGAACCAGTCAACCTTATCGTACGACAATAATTCCAGAGAATGAAAAACTTGAAATATTGGCGGTAAAACAGATCAGTTGTAGTCAATCGACACTTATGGTTTTGTAGCTAATTCGACCAGCAGCGACCTCTTGCTAGTCGGGAACGGAAGCTATAAACCATATCCGTGCACAGCAGATCCAACACCCGTGGGACTACTTGTGGATGCAAACGAAAATTTAAGTCTCAATACACGCCCCTAAAGTCACCCACCAAGGACGTAGTACCGCTCGTCGTCTGGCCAAACCACCGATTGGGAAACATCAAGTATCAGAGTAGCATTTCGTGAAGTTGCAAGGAAACATTCGGTAAACGATGTAAATAATTGTGAATTTCGACATCGAGTCGTACGAAAAATACGCGAAGCTCTTCAAGGCTATGACCGATGAAATAGCCGAAGTCTATTTAGGAGTTCGTCTGAAAGTTATTGAAGTCGGAGATATCCCATAGCGATCTAGAGCGTTTGCTTCGGCATACTCGTTTTTCTACAACGAACACTTTGTAGCGATGAATGATAAGTTCGTGGTTCATAAAGCCGGCTCTGCAACCAAGTAAACTTAATCAAGTTAAGGTTATATTCAAAGGCGTAAACATGTCAAATTTTTCATATAGTTTTGAGCGCTGGAAGTAAAGCTGCTGCTTATCCGGTGCAACAGGAACTAAGTATGTGGGTTCGATATAGGGAGCTGAAGACAGGAGGCCAAAATACCTGAGTGTGATGAGCTGCTGGTTGCCAAGAATACTGATTTACGGAAGGTTTTGAGACCATGACAAGTTCCTTGCAGAATAAGAGTGGCACACCGAAAACATTTCTGTCGGCTGAAGTTTAGATGGGATTTGTCCAACTAAAAAGAAAGACGGTATATAAGGTTTTGCCAAGCATGCAAGGTGTTTACAGTATGCTAAAGCTAAGACAAGTCCCACGAGAAGAGGATATAAATTCATCATCTCTTTTTCGATTTTAGAACCCCTTTCGACGTCACGAAACCGAGATTTGATTCCAATCGATAACAGAACCTTATGAAATACCTTTTATAAGAGCGTACAGACGCTGTCATGTGTCGATGACATCGACTTCGTCTACCCCAACAACCACTCCTAGTTGGATACGGAAGCTAATCGAGTAGTACCGGAAGTGAAGACGAACATGGCGATATATCTCCTGCCATAAAGCAAGCGGTCTGCGCATTCGAGCTTTGGCACTGCAGCGACTGTTGAAAACATCCGATTGGGCGGCACTTGGATTGTTCTAAAGAAAAATTCTGCAGAAGATTTACTGGCCCTGGCGAGTTGACAACGGCCTTGAAATTATTCAACGCAGTTCCCCGTAGCAGGGAAGCTGGAAGGCATATTACCCATATCAATAAGCACACCACCCTTATGTGTAAATAAAATATTATACAATACTACTTTCCAAAAGAGGGTCAAAGAATTTTGCCACTCTATTTTCAGTGTCTTTATTGAGATTAAATAGCATCAAATTGATAACAAATCGAATTTATACAAAAAAGGTCGAAAAATTCGATTTACCTCAATTGGATGACAGAGAAGCAAATCTCGTTTGTTATATGAGCCATCTAAGAATAGTCGGCGTTTAGTGCGGATGACGTACATACAGTGACTCAAGCAAGTGTTCACAATTTTTTTTCTATAGTGTGGAGGGAAGCGAGGGTTGCCCCAAGGCAGGCAAGAGCAACACAGTTTTACCAAAGGAATAGAGAGAGGCCCATAAGTTTACCCTCGTTCCTCCTAAAAACGCTGAACAAAATTCTTGACATTCACATCAGGGACACTATGTCGCCAGGCATTTGGGCCAAGGTGCGACATGCGTACACTAAAGGCAATTCCACTGAGACAGCGCTACACTCGTTAGTACAACACCTTCAGAAGGCTCTAGAATACAAGGAATATGCTTTAATGATCAAACATTTACTAAATAAAGCAATTTGAGAGGAAGGCACCCCGACGACATTACCTGATACTCTTCAGAAGAAAATATAAGGTCCAGTGTGGAGATTCTCGAGGCTCGTAAGTTTCTGTGGAGGTCCAATGTTGAGGAAGCAGCGATGGAGTTCTGGAGTTCACTTGGGGTCTATCTGCTGTCCTGATGCATTGGTGCTACTCAGCATAGTATAGACGGCAAAGTAGCGTAGACTGCTCTATGACGATTTGGTTTAGTGGCATGCCGCAGAATTGACCTCAGCATTGGCTGCTCTAGCAGGAATCTTCAACTCACCGCCCATTAACCTCATCGTGGAAAATTGTGCTGCCTAATCCGCAGAACGATTGACAGTTGTAGGAGGATTCAATTACAGAACTTCTGGGCACATCACAATTAAGGCGAAAGGCATAGATTATACATGGCACTTAGCTTTCTTTGGGAATGAAAGGTTCGCACAAAGATTGAGGAGGAGGGATGGCGCTAGGGAATGAAACCTAGCCGTACAACCCTATGCGTTTGCACCGACGGCACTAAGATGGTAAAGGGGGTGGGTGCTGGAGTACCTGAACAGTGCAGCATATTGCATATGAAGATAGTGGCAGAGCTAGTCTACGGTTCAACGACAATCAACTCAAAAAGTAAACTTCTTGTACGTGGACTGTCAGGTGACAATTAAGACAGTTAGCGGGAAGCCACTGACAGGCTGGTCGCAAAGAGACCATTCCAAGACTTGTCGAACGCAAAACCCGACAGCATGACTAGACAGTTCGGCAATTTAAGCAGCTAGGAATTCGCTGTGATTTTTAATAAATTTTTTGCACAGATCTTTTGCGGTTTTTTCATATAACACCGTGCGGTCTTTTTACAAAAAAAAAAAACACAAAAAATATATATATTCGCGAAACCATGGAACAAATATAGTTTTCCTTTTTGACTTCAAGATTTTTTCAAAGCACTTTGAAATTTGAAAATTATGATCACTTCAAAAAATTATTACAAAAATGCAGTGCACTATAGTAAAACAGTATGGGTATGAAATTGAAGACAAAATTCTGTAAATTGAAGCAGATTAAATTGTTTGGTGCATAAAGACGAGTAGGTATTGAACATGTCCTTTTAATATTTTATCCTTGAAATTTTGCCTTACTTATTTTTGAAAAAAAAAAAAATCGATTTCGTCCCAATAAATTTATAAGCCTAAAAACTTAAAATTAATTAAAGGGGAATATTCGTCTTTGTAAAAAAAAAAAAAATATATACATTTTTAATTCATTTGGTACCCATATTCTTATTCTACACTGCACTGAGTTTTAAAAAAAATTGTTGGAATTAATCATATCAATTACAATTCTTTTCCCTTAAAAACAAAAACACATACCCAAAAATTTTCTTAAAATTCATATTAAAAAGTTCGAATTTTGGATGTAGGATATTTTTATTTTACTTCATTCTAAATTTTGTATAAATTTTAAAAATTTAATTTATATGGGTTTTCTTAAAGCACAAACAATATTTTTAGTAAAAAATAGCGGAGAAAATCAACATCCGAGCAACTGTTTGAGTCACTGTAAATGACACAAACATAATAAATGTTACGTATACGCTATGTGTGGCTCACATTTCGCACATCCTGGCATATGAAATAGAAAAGTGCGTATATTATATTTGACAGCTGGTAGAACTTTGCCATTTCTTATTTTCGCTGATTTTTCATTTTTATTATTGAGACACTTCAGTGACACTTTTATGTAGTACTTAGACGCAACCAGATTACTCACATACCACCATAAACTCAAGTGAGGTACCTACAATGGGAATAAGTGGATCTTTTTTGCTGCCGCATAAAATTGAGCTATATCCCTGAGTATTAAACTGGTGTTGAAATAAAATTCCATTCTCACGCCATCTATGTACCTTCATTTGGTTACCCACTGCGACAGTCACATTGTACTAGTATGAATGACCGACCCACAGCCAACATGGCTGGCAGGCAGGCTTGTCAACAGATTTTCATGAATTAATTTTTTTTGTTTCTTTGTTGTTTAATATAGCATATTGTTAGCACACTGTCAAACACATTCACACGGGCTATGTGACACACAATGGCGGCGTACAAAATCGGAAATATAAAATTTATTAAAACTCGGTTTTGCTTTCGCTACTTTTACTTACAGTTGCCATCACTGCCCCCGTCCATATTGGTTGCCATGACACTCGCAAGCACCTCACCTTTATCGATGCTATTCATTAGCGATAATTGCTTTCATTTTCTGCACATTTTGTTGTGAGAGTAGCGTTTGTGTTGTTGGAATGGCAAATCATATCGTAAATTAAATTAATACACTTTCTTTGTTATGAATTGGGCGCGCGCACCCTCCTCTATAATTAAAATTGATCACAAATTTTAATTTTGATTTTGTTCTCCAGATACACAGTGTGGCCGAATCCTAAAAGTGCGGCCGTAATTCGAGAAAATAAATGTTCTAGATAGGCCTTTTTTGACATTGAGTTGGCTTGAGGAATCACTTAAGAAGCGAAAACTGTTCACTGTAACGACCTGTACCCTAAGCCCTCTCAATGTATTCATTTGTAGTGTGACCGAAAAGTTATTAACGTATAAAAGTAGTTAGATAATAGAAAATCAAACAAAACCAAATAGTTTAGTAAAATACGTAAAAAAATTTTTAAAAAATTAAAATGTAAAGGTATTTTTTTCGTTTAATTTTAAACAAAATTTGAGTTAATAGTACGCTGTCGGATGCTGCCTATAAACCTATTGGATTTTACGTAGAAAAGTATTAGCTACAGAATAAAAGAAAACTCAGCTGCTCATTTCTGCTCTTTATATTTTTTGTTTTTGTTTTTAACACGCTTATACAAATTAGTTTCACCTGTATGTAAAAATGTTCAGCTTTTTAATTAGATTTCACAGAAAGATTTTGAGTATGCAGTTTCGTGGCACATTTAATTTAAGTGCAAAAAGTGCAAGTTTAAAGAAGGTGGGACTTACGTTTGATTTTTGGCAATTTTTTTTCGTTGAAGGTGTTGTGCAGTTGTCTTTATATCATCGAATATACTACGTATGGAAGAAAATGAGCTTTGTTAGACTAAAATTGAATGGACTATAAAACTCAAAATCTTTTGAAGAAATCTAATTAAAAAGCTCCAAATTTACTAGACGCCATACTGTATCCGCCTTTTTGAATTTTGCAATTCTGACAGCGGATTAGTAATTAGTGACCCCGAAAAGCCCCTAGTACGAAATTTCAGATCATTATTTCCAAACTTCGAATTTTGACCGCACTTTTGGATTTCGGCCGCTCTGTGAGACGCCACGACCCAGTTAGTATGTGGAATCGCTCGCTGATTCCGAAAATCGAGTTAACTTTTTTTAAATGGATACGTTTTCGAGATATTTGCAATTTACCGTTATTCAGCTTAAAAAAAGAATGGTTCCACTTAATGAGGTATACATATATTACGAACTAACTTAATAATCGTAATACGAGATAATAATGAAAGCAAATAAAATTCTCCATAAATCGTATATACATCATTTTTCGATAGCCCCCATAGTTTCTGAGAAATTAATTCATCATTCCAGATTTTTTGTTTTTGATGGAGAAATGCAAAAAATTCAAAAGAAAAATTAAAAAAACATCAGTTTCTGTGTAAATGTTTTGCAGTTGTGTTACAGCCTCAAAATCGATGAATAAATAAGAAAATAATGATTGGTCAAATGAAAATGCGTAAGGATTTTTTGTATGAAATACGAGCAGAAAAGAGTGTCACTCATACGCCACGTACAACTGCGTAGATAGTTTTTGCATCCAAAACAAGAGGTGTCAGAAATAATTAACTAATTTTTTCAAGAAACTATCAGGGCTATTGAAAAGTGATGTATGTACGGTTTATGGAGAATTTTATTTTCTTTCATTTGCCGTATCTCGTATTACGATAATTCAATTTTTTCGTAAGATATACTAGATTAAGTGCAACCACTATTTTTTAAAGCTAAATAACGGTAAATTGAATATTTCTCGAAAAGCTATCCATAGAAAAAAAAATTATCTCGATTTTCGGAATTACCCAGAAATTCTACATAGGAATTGGCTAGTGGCACCCATAGAAAATGTTTGCTGTAAACCAGTGTTATTATCATAATCATTATGCGTCTTTGCCAATGGCAGTGAAATTTAATAACAAACTGCTCTTCTGTTTTTGTTATTTTTCCGGTTTAATGAAGTGAAAACGTTTGCCATCCTATTGAAATGGTAAATAATGCAAAATATGGCGTTTTGCCGAACACGCCATTATTCAGCCAACCGATTGCCATTTTAATCACTTTACTCCGTCAGCTTTTGTTGCTATTGACAACAGATTGAATGTAGAGTGTGGGGGCAACGCTTCATTTCCTGAAATTCGTTATTATCTACAGTCATCGTTGAGCCATATTGCTGTCATCATTTTTACAAAGTTGGTGTAGGCTAGAAAGCTTTGCGCTTTGTAGCTACAACTTTTCGTTGCAGTTTGTGTGTGCGATTTCGAGAATGCATGTAGATGAAAATTAAAAAATTAACAAAAAATTATTCTTACACATAGTAGCAGAGAGATGGCCACTTATGGAGATGTTTCGCTAAAAACTTTCAATCAGTTGGTGTTCTATATCATAGAAAGGCAACTAAAGTTGCTGCAAACTTTGGCCATAGCTTTGAAAGTGGAATTCTCACAGCACCCACAGGAGCTTTTAGATTTATTTACTTTATCATTTATCTAAGCTGATGTTTTTGCAAAAAAGTTAACGCACATTTGACCGGAAGTTAATGAAGAACAAAAAAAACATTTACAAAAAAAAAACAAATACAAATAATATAAGTGATGTTTGAATTGAAATCTACGTTATAGCTTTAACTTATATACTTAAACAGACACGCTAAGTATTGTAGATAAAAAAAAGTTTTTTTTCTTATAAAGAAATTAAAATTCGAATTTCATTTAAGGAAGTGAGCTAATGAGATGTATATTTGAATATTTATGCATATACGGTAGGTAGAAAGATAAAGTTAACAAGGTATGGATAGAAAAAGAAATCGCCAAACTTTTGGAATGCATAACTGTATCTTCTATTTGTGTACATATGTATTTGAATCAATAAATATTGACGATGACGTGGCCAAAATGTTGCGCATTAAATTTACGGCAACCGCCGCACCGTGCCGCATAAGCCAAAAAAGAGCTGGTTAAAAACAATTAAGGAGTTCCCCTAAAATGAAAAAAATTTCACAAGAAAATTTTCAAATTTTTACTATCTTTTTATTTCTAGAAATGTTCAGTTTATAGCATATCAATTTCTAGTATAATAATGTGCAAGTTTCAAGTGAAAAAAAATTTTTTTTTGCTGACATATCGAGCACATTTCTGTCTTTGATAATTTGAATAAAAAAATTCTTAAATTTTTACACTTATGTACATATAAATTAGAACGATTTGCTAACTAATACGTTAATATTTGTTCACTAATTAATTTAGTTATTCCTACTGCTTTGTAGGATAGCCAGCTGAATTCGTAATCGAAGTGCAGTTGCAAAAATAGTCGATTCCAGTCGCGTCCATTCCAGTAGGAACAAAAATGTTTCAAACAATCTGGCGACTAGGGGTATCTGCGGTCTTTTCCGCCTTAAAAACTAATTAGCTATTTGGGTAGGAGTGAGGTACTAAGCTACAAAAAAAAATTAAAAGAAAAAAACAATCCATCATGCAAATTTTGCGAGAAAATTCCTTTTTTTATTTTCCGCTATGTTATCGCCTCCTTCTAATTTACATGTCTTTGGGGTATTTTTTTTAACTATTGTTGCTAATTTTTTAAGTAACAATTTAATTTAAAATCAATTAATTTTTTTTTCAAGAAAATTATTTCAAATTTAAAAATATTTGTGCCATATTTACGGTAGTGTAAGATAAATTTTAATTTATTCGTCAATGGTGGAAATCTCGAAAAAACTTTAGTCTATACATACTAGGAAGTAATTCAAGCAACAGAAAGCTTGTTTAAAAAGCTGTAATTTACAGTTAAAGTTGTGAATCTGGAAACACTGGTCCCTCGAGAGATCCATTGAATGCAGGGATATTTTGCGATAATGAGTATATTCACACAAAATTATATCTTTGTGGCCATATCCAGGCGAATGCTTACTTATTGCAGTAACGTCGGACACACACACACAAACATACATACAAGCATAGCATGTATCAGCTATTTTTAATTGCGGCTAAAAACTTTAGCCATTAAAATCTGCAACCGAGACTCGCTTGTGTGGCAGATATTTTGAAAAGTTTGCGCCTTGAAGGCAATTATAAACAGGAAGTTGGACGAATTCACTGACATGGCAACACATGAGAGGCTGTTTATGGAGTGCGATAAAAATATTTATGTATGTAATGCACTTGTACGTACACGAGTAAAATTAAATACACATAAAAATACTATGTAAAATGCTAATTTTTGTGCAGATGCTCGTATTCATAAGGTTTCAAATATTAGTTAGAAAGTTACTATGGGAAACTAGAAATATCAAATAAATTTAATTGAAAAGTTTTCATAATGATAATTGAGATAAATTTAGCTTGATTACGAAATAGAAAAGTGCGAGTGATAATTAGGAAACTTTTATTCGAGTACGCCCATTTGTTTTTACGGCTATTCCAAATAAAACGTAATTAGTTTTTTCCGGGATAGCCTTCGATTTGGTTAAAATTTTCCGCAAAGCCTAATTTCATACTAGCACTAACAGAAATGGGCTTAAAAATTTTTAAATTTTATTTTTTAATTATTATTAATGTACTAAGGAAGATCGTAGCTTGATTCATTACCTATCCAAAGTCACCTGAATTTATTGGAGTTAGAGCAAAAAAAAGTGAATTTATAAAAAATTTAGTTCATCCAACATTACAGTTTTATTGATATTTACCACGCCAATAATTTGTAAGAATTTTTTTTTGGTCTATTTCTGACAGTTTTAGTATGAAATTAGGCTGTGCGCAAAATTTGAGCCAAATCGTAGGCTATCACCCAGAAAATCACTACCTTTTCTTACATTTAATATGAAATTGCGGTAAACATAAATAAATCGTTTTTATTTAATAAAAATTTATATTTTTCTCTCTCCTTCCTTTTTCTCTCTCCTTCCATAGGATATACCGCTGCATGTGGCCATGATATCGCACATTCTCATCGCTTGGGACCGCATGCGTTGGCTGAGTGATCCATTACAGGGCCGGCTGCCTGCATTTGTTTGTTGCTGTGCAACTTGGCTGACTGGCATGGTGATTGCGTTGCCTTATCCCATCTATACAATCTATGTGGAATTGGGGGTAGGTATACAAGATGACTCTTGTTTCCACTTATTAACTTGTTTGGCTATTTAAATGTATTCAATTGGAAATATTTGGTGACTTGTGTGTGAAAAAAAGAAATGGAAAGTGGGAGAGTGAGGAAAATAAAGACTTTTTAGTAAAAGTTGTAATGTGATAACCAAAATAATAGTTGAAAAGTTTTGCACTTTTTTTTGTGTGCGCGCAGTTAAGCAATAAATGCGTAAGGCATACTATCAGTATCTATGCCTTATATTGTTGGTACAAGTGCTGAAAATAAATGCGGTTACAAAGCGCCAGAGTATCGATGAATTGCGCGGTGAATTTTGATGTTAATTTTTTTATATATGAAAAAACCACAGAGGTTTCAAACCGATGGAAATATGAAGTTACCCAAAAATTGACAATGGGCCACAGATAATAATGGCCAGTATGTACTTTTTTGAATTTATCAAAAGATCTGGAAAATAGCGATGAAAGCGTATTCAAAAGTAAACAAGGTCTTTTACCTACATTTCAGTTCAAATGTTGCGTATAAGCCATGCCGATACCAGATTATTTCATAGTAAAATCAAAATGATTTTTTGTCTTGTTTGTTAAAAATATTTATGAAGTTTTAATGGAAAGGTATGAACAAAGATATACGTCGGATACCTTCTAAAGATGGCAGAGTGTTCATAAGAAATATGAATTCCTTACCAATTCGCATCGAAAAGTATGCTTCAGTAAATCACAATTACTTTTACCTTTCCCACTTTGCCTCCCTGCCTCCGCTTTTATATATCCTGCCATTTAAAATGCAAAATAAAAGCCCCATCTTATTGCAAAAAAAAATGTTCAAAATTTCATTGTTATTCGTTTATTGTTTAAAATAACAAGGGATTTGATTGAACATCCGACCTGTCGGGTTAGGTGTTAGGTTTCTATTTTTTTCATTGCTTTATCTAGTTAATCCAATTTTCTCCATCCATGTCTGAAATTTGACATTTATTGCTGTCAATGCTTGGCATTATTCGTTACTTGGAGTAAATAAGATAAATCCAAAAATAAATAAACAACATTACGTGGACGAGTGTTGAAATATATACATACATACCACATTTCTCTTTTGTATTTGCTTTCTTACACTGTGAATTGAGCTGACAAATGAAAAAAACAACAAACACAAACAAATACACTCATTTGTATGTAGCACTACTATTTGTAACAATTCAAAGCATCCATAGCTTTATATCTGAATTTATGGCAAGGTTTTTGACATCGTAAAAATATGCATCAAATGCTTGATGGAAATATGTGTGTGCGCATGCAAGCTGCCCGCATATTCGTACTGCATCAAACTGAATTTATGCGATGGGCTATGTTACCAAAAAATATATATTAGAAAATTTTAGGAATATTTAGGGATCAAAAAGTGTGACATTTACCAGCGACGAGATTTTCTTCTATCTGCATTGTGATATGACTGGGTACTAGCTTTTGCTTACAGCTAAGCGTAACAATTACTTTTCGCTTCTAAAATTTAATGAGCTATAAAACTGCATAACTAAAATTTTTCTAAAATTCTGAACAAAAAGTTTAAAATTTTTGGGTGTAATTGTTGAAGTTAGTTGGTGTTTTAAAATTTTGGAGCGCAGTTTGAAATGTGGATTTATATAGTGCTGGTTATGTAATGTTCAAGAATTTTATAAAAAACATATAAACCTTAAAAAAAACAAATGAAAAAAAAATTGGCCAAAATGTCACTTAACTTAATCAGCTGACCAGAAATGTATGTACATGTATATACATTTTTAGATTTATTTTTATCGGAGGATTTTTTTTTTTAATGTGGCTAAGTAGCAACACTTTTTATTGCATATCAATACCTCATAGTTATATTTCATTTGGCCTAAACTGAATAAATAAATTTAAATTTGAGGAAATTCTTTTGCAGTGACTAAAAAAATATTCACTTAAATTTCATTTGATTTTTCCAACATGATGGAGTTTTCTCCAATCGCATTTCGTCAATAGCAACTGATTAAATTTATTTAGACTTTAAAACAGGTGGTAACCACTTTTTAGAGTATTTTTGAAATAAAGCCTTTTTGAACAACTTCTGTTTAAATTGGCATCATTTGGTATTGTTTCATATTGTATTTATATTGATTAAATTTAATTTTACTTTTTAACAAATGTCAACCCTCCTTGCAATTATTTTCAGAATAAAGCCTTGTCTATATTCTTTTGATTAATATTTATATTGTAATACTTTATTTAACTAACGAAAAGTGGGACTTGATTTTCAAATAGGTGGCAATCCTTTTAAACAGGTTTTCGTAATACATTGTCGTTTTTCCACAATATTTTTTTATTAAAAATGGCCTCAATCTCAATAAAATTATTGAATGTAGTACATAAAGTGTTTTCAAATTTTGTTAAACTTATAATTTTTTCTAGAAAAAAAATCTTTTTTGATCGACATCAAGAAACAAGAAAGGTTAAATAATTTTATATCGAATTTCCTGCACTACTGCTACGAACGCCATATCCGAAACAATATGTTTGAACTTAGCAATCCACTTGGTTGAATTTATCCACAAATAAAAATTTATGTAAAAGCTTTTTCGTAACATTTCTCTAACCTCGTATAAGTGATTGCATCAGCTACTACTTACGCACCATAAATTAAAGTTAGTTTACATCATACTCCACCAATATTCTGAGTGGTTTTACTCAAATCGACCAATAAATTAGAATATATTTATGTATGGGTATATAGCTTTATCAACGAACAGATTCATTTGCACAGATGGTGCGCAATTTTATTTGTGGCCACTTTATTAATCCGCTGACATAAATTCAAGTTGACATGAGTTAATAGGGAAAATCTGCTTTGGGAAAAAACCAGATAGGCAAATAAATAAACACACTTATGGTGAGAAAACATGGAGCTATTTGCGTAAGTGAGAAAAATTATAGCTGTAAAAAAAACGCGCCGGAATAATAGCACTGGTAAATAACACAAGTGCCTAAAAGAGCGCATATGTATATATTTCACGATGCATGTATTTATATGCGTAAATATGTATGTATGTAAGTACGACGGGTAAGTACTCATTCGGTAAATGAGCCTGCTAATCAACAAGAAGCTACCCTGCAGGGTAAACCACTAATTTTAAGACAATAGCTATGATTTTCTTCTGTGCATGTAAATATACATATGTACTTCTAGACGACTTTTCAATGATATATAATCAATGTACAGTAACTTTTGGGATACTATGATAGGAATCCTACTAATCCTACTAATTTTATGAATGTGAAAGTCAGTGTGTGAGTATGTTTGTCGCTCTTT
This sequence comes from Rhagoletis pomonella, assembly GCF_013731165.1. Taxonomy (NCBI): domain Eukaryota; kingdom Metazoa; phylum Arthropoda; class Insecta; order Diptera; family Tephritidae; genus Rhagoletis; species Rhagoletis pomonella. The sequence goes on from NW_023461742.1 coordinate 17,549, forward strand.
CACGCTAAATTGGCTCGAAGTATTTCAACAAAATTCGGCACACAAATAGACTATAATCTGGATTGATATATAGGATAAGTTTTGAAGAGTTCTACCACCATTTTCAAAAGTTAAAATAGGTTAATAGGTAAAATAAAATATTACAACCGCTTAAGTGTGAAACAAAAGGGGTGGCAAAATGATTAATTTCGAAAATATGTTTTAAGGAAAAAATCAAAAATTTTATCACTGTAGGTCGGTTTTGAGGTGAAGCTAATTTTTCGTTCAATCAGATCTTTAAAATGTCCTTCAAGGGTAGATTTTTTTTTTAAATTTAAGGAGGAGTCTTTTCATTCAAAAATACATTTTTTTTAATCGAGTGGAATTTTTCTGTTAGTGATTTGTCATTAGGTTAAATTAAATGCTTATGCAGAAGCCGGAATTCAGCATAATTGAGCAAGGCTTACCCGCAATAATTAAATCTTTAACAGCGTTACAGTCATATTTGTCATAAAGGAGCAAGTGAGGCTGCAAAAAATGAACGCTAATTCTATTTGTATTAAAAAGTCATATATTATATTTGTTTAGCGAAGAGGATGAGAGCTGAATGAAATTAATTTCAATGAATAAAAAGAATTTTTTCATGCCTGATGGGATGTGAATAATCCAGCTTAAGAGATTGATATGCATCAGTGGACGAAACAATGGACAAGCAGACGAAAGTAACTGTGAGATTGCTACTACATCCATACAAATAATACATACAAAGTTTTCTATATACATATAATTATGCATATTTATTAGGATGCCTCAAAAAAAAAAAAAACTAGTCCAGCGAATAGCGAATCATAAAATTTGGTTTACAAATCGCATGTCTCATCATAAAATTGAAAAAGTTTTTGAGGAAATCCTTCTATTCATGGATGTGCACTTAACCCTCTGCGACTCATATGGTAGTGTGACACACGCCAAAAGTTCGACATTTTTCCCGAGCTTCGATAGAATTTATTATTAAAAATGCCTAGTTTTCGTCGTATAGTTTTTACGGTCTAAAACAACTCCAAGATAATCTGTTCCAATTCTGTATACTTTTCTAAAAAAATTAATCACTTCATTTTCAACTAATTTCTAATTTTTTACAGATAGTTAAAGGAGTGCAGAAATAGCCCTTTTTGTGGCAGAAAAAGTGCCGGACACTTTTCCAAATTCTCGTCTCGAAAATTTATATTTCTCCCATAGTGACGTTTTGCATTCATTCATAGCAGCTTTCTCGAATGTAGTTAGTAAAATGTTAAGTTCGTGAGTAAAATAAAATGAAAGTATTTCCGAAATTGCCTAGCAAAAATACTCTGGACTCAGTGGTGTAGGGCGAACTTTTTTCGGTTGCTTGTAAGTAAGGTGGTACGGTCTAATGTACATACTATACATATGTAAGTATTTATGTGTAAGAAAATGAAAACAAAAGCTTTATGTTCTCAAGTCTGTTGTAGGATACTTGTGTAAGTAAGCAATAACCTGAAGAAAGCTTTGACAAGCAATCTGACACCTACACTTCTATTTACAACCACACATTTACATATGTAAGAAGTAATTCACAGTCTGCCAGACAGCTATTCAAGCAGTCGAGCAGACATTTAACCAGCCAAGCTGTCTCTTCGAATGCCTTCGATTCAATTCATTCATTTCTATTAAACGCCTGTGAATGCCATTGAGCTGCTCCAAGTTACTTAAGTGACAAAACGAATTATTACGCAAATCGAGCACATCAAAGACGACTGCACCTCCAGCTCCTTTTGGGCAGTTGCTGTCAGGCCTACACAAGTATGTACATATGTATGTACGTATACTTGTTCAATTTGTGCTTGGTGTGGCTCATTGGCTTTTGTGTTGACACCCACCCACCCAAGTGTTGTGTTATGACAATTTATTGTTTTTGCTTCAAGTTTACTTTTCTGTTTTTGTCTATAGGCAGTAAGTCCACTTGAGAGCTTGTGTAGGTACCCTGTGTGGTGTGGTGTTGTTATTATTTGTTTTGCTCTTGTGCGCAACAGCTGGTTGCAGAACGTGTGTTTTTTTCTGTAATACTATTTACATACTTTACATATGTACATAAGTATGTAAATATATTCACAAATATTGTATATTAAAATTATATACTTATAGTGAGACAATCTGTCGATTTCAATTTGAATTAAGTAAATTCATTGAACGAGAATTATGAAAAGTTATTTATGCTGACAGCTTGAATGCTGCAAATGAAATTGTGTTAATAAGTATCATCTTTATAAATAAAGATGAATACGGCATATAGAGCAGGAGGGAGAGCGCTTTCTGGGAAATTCGTAAGAAGTTAATTGTATACAGGAAAAGCGTATTTATGAATGAAAAGGTATTTAGTTAAAGCAGTGCATTTTGTAAGAGAAACCTATTAATTTTGATATGCATATGTATGTAAGTATGGCGTGGATGCTAAGATCCGACATTCATAATACTCGTATTTTCTACAGTAGCCGAGAAAGAAGAAGAATGGGAGGTCTTAGGACCTTACTATAGGGCAGTTGTGGCAACTATTTTCCAACTCATCACAGTCTTTCGAAGGTTAAAAGCCTTTTGTAAGACAATTTCCAATTCTGGCAACTAACTTGAAAGCTCTTTACTGTCTTGCGAAAGACCATTTGAATGAAAGAGGAGGTCTTAGCGTTATTCTGCTTGTCTTTTAGCAATAAGTATTTTAAAAGCTAAATAAAATGAAACAAATTTGTATATATTTTTCTTTTAAAACAACAAAAACTAAACAAAAAAAAAACCGTCCAATAAAAAAAAATAAAATAAAAAAATATTAATAAGCCACAATAAAACTGGCACAAAAAAAAATTATAAAGAAAGAAAAAAACGGAAACGAAATGACAAAAATAGATAAAAAATCAAAAAGGCTGTTCACACTTGCCTGGTTATCAAGTTATCTGGTTAAAAATTACTATTGTGTAGTATATTTTATTGTTGTAAACTGAATACAAAATATAACCACATAATCTGATAACCAGGCAATGAAATTAAAAAAAAAGAAAATAAGTTCCTAAAGATTACATAAATGGAATTAAAAAAGTACTTCTCTTGTATATAATTAAAGTTTGTTCCTAAACAGCCAATGAAATTAAAAAATGAATTTTTGTATTTAAAAGAATAAAATCAAAAATAGAGATAAATTTAAACTAAAATACAAGAAAAAATAAATTGCGTTCTAAAAATTGAATGAAAATAAAATATTCGACTTAAAAAAAATAAAATCCAAAAATTAAAGAAATTTTTTCAAGAGGGGAAATAAAAATTCAAAAATGCTTAATAAATAACTAACGAAATTTGCATTTTTTTCTGTTTAAAAAATACGTTTGTAAAGATCAAACTAAATTAAAAAAATATATATGTTTTTTGCTTTTTAGGAAAATGAAATCTAATAATTAAACGAAAATTAAATAAAAAAAAATGAAATAGCAAAAAATAAAAAATAAAAAAATGTCTCTCTGTCCGCGAAGACCCGCCTTTGTTCGCGTGCTCCAGTGCTTTCCTTTTCCATCCCATTTAACGTACAACAAGTAAAAGCCAGCTATTTTTTTTTGCGTTTGACTATGTCCATGCCATGTTGAAGATCTCGTAGGGTTTGTCATTCCAACCGTCGCCCTTGCAAACACGGCCACATGTCTTTCCTAGAGAAGTGCCTCTTAAGCTCAAAAAACTTTCTCAACTTTGTTGGGGACAATGCCCATCTTTCTGGGACATAAAAAACAATGGGCATGGTAAGGGATTTGGATGAATGACAGTACTCGGCGATGAAGTTTCCCTCCCACCACCGCAAATCAAACACCGAATTCGTTCCCAATAAGGTTGAGTGGTCCCTCCAAAGCTTCATCTTCCATTGCACTCCGATTGTATACGACTGGATGTGAAAATGACAAAATATTTAATACAATTTCGTTATTTTCAGTCATGTCTGAGCTTAGTCAATTTTCTCTTAATCTATAACCACACGTTACTTTTTTATTATATCCACTACCGGTCGTCTTGTTTTTTTTTTGTTTGAACTTTTTACGCCACAGCATTGCGAGCAGTATAAGCGCTTCCGCTGAACTTCAATATCCGTTACGTTTGAAGCGTACAGTTTTTTATTGGTATGCACATACTTACATATACACAAATATAACTTCGCACATACATATGTATATAATAATCGGATGTATTGTACATATATATGCACATACGCATCTATCCCAGTTAATATTCCGCTCAAATCGTTAGAATTTGGATTTATTATTAGCCCTTCTCTCTTCGCTCTAAAGTTATATTTAATCGTTTGTTTGGCAGTTTTGGCTTATTTGTATTCATCTTTTTTTCTTTTTGGGATATTTTTCATTACTTTTGATCCCACTCCTTCCTTTTGATCCAATTTAAACGGTTTTGGTACTTCCGCTATCATCTTTCCCTTTCATCTCAAAATGGCTGTGTTTAACACTATGTGTATGCTGACGGTGTTTTTTATTATTGCAATTTATGTGGAGAAATCCATTGACAAATAAAGTTGGTTTATACAGCTATGGTCAAACATTAAGCACCAAAATTCAAAATTTGATTGTTTGCAACTTATTTACGTATTTATTTATTTATTACTTATTTATTGTTTGCAACTTATTTGCAACTGTATTTATTTCTAATAATTTTCGTTTAAAATATAATTTAATCTATAACCGAAACCACATAAATAAAATTTCAAAGTTTGCACAAATTTCACAAAAATTAATAAAATTTCAAAAAATTGTCCTCAAATTTTTTAATCAACATATTTATGAAAGTTTAAATTATGAGTTTTCATTCAGTTTTGGTCAATTTTTTGAAGTTTCATTAATTTTTTGTAAAATACGGTTGTGTAAGCTTTGCGGCTTCTGTTAGAGATTGAAAAAAAATTAAAAAAAAAATATATACAAATAAATCAACATAAGTTCAAATAACATAATTTTGAATTTCGGTGCTAAATCTTTGACCACAGCTGTATATAGGCATTCCAGCCCCATTCGGACACGATTTGGCTTTTGCATCTCCGATTTTTTTAATAACTTTTATGTTATACGTATTACTAATTAAGAGAGGCCTCTCTAATTTTTTCCCAGATGTTTTAATTTTTATGAAAAAATTCAAACTTTTACAAGGAAAAAATTAAAAAAGTAACAAATTTTTGTAATTTTTTTCATTTGTATTAAAGCCTGTTGTTTCGCAACAAAATAAAGCTATTTACTAACGATGAAAATCAATGGATGAATGTGAAATATAAGCAGAAATTAGTGTTACTCATATGCTACATCGTAGATGGCTCGTAGATGGTACTCGTTCATACTCATGCTTGACGTTTGAGTAACACTTTCCTTCTTTTGCAAAGAATTTAATCACAGTGCGCTGTACGATTCTGTCAGGGAATGACGGAAGTTTATTTCAAAATATATGACCATCTACCCTGTCGGAGACCACAGCATTAACCAAACAGGAAATGTGTCTACATAAAGTGTCCAAAAAAATAAATAGGGAATAGATTTGTTAGCATTCTTTGGCCAGTTCTGTTTCGTTTATTTAATTTTTTTATGAAAAAACAGCTCGTTGTCTATTAAACCCCTACATGGGCCAATATTTCAAACTACGTACAAAAATTACGAAAAATAGACAAAGCTTTATCAAAATTTTTATTTTTTTTTAATTACATTTCTTAGAAATACTCTGGGTATGCAGTAATACATAAAAGTGCAAGTTTGAATTAGCTGGGACTTGCAGTTAATTTTTGGCATTTTTTTTTGTGTATGGAATGTGTGGTTAATTTTCACCATACAAAAAAATATCGAAAATAATTTTATATGGAAGAAAATGCGGGATCAAAAAAAACAATTGTCAAAAATCAAGGGTCAGTTCTAGTTATTTCAGACTTGCACATTGTT
>NW_023461743.1:0-23493 GCF_013731165.1 Rhagoletis pomonella
TTATAAGAGAACGTTCTGGACCAGCTAGATGCACTGAAATGTTGTCAATAGAGCAAACATTCAAATGTTTCATGAACGTTGAAATGGCTGATATAATTATGCGCCACACAAATAAGTTAGCAAAAGAAACTTATAATGCTTACAACAATGCGCATCCAAACACAACTCCTAAGTCATGGACGCCTGTGTCAATAACAGAGCTGTATGCATTTTTGGCATACTTATTATGACTGGTGCGAACCATAGCAATGGAGAACATGTTCGAGATTTATGGAGCGTCAAAAAACTATCCTTTATATCGCGCCACAATGGGAGTCAACCGTTTCTGTTCGATATTGCGGTTCCTAAGATTTGACGATAAAAACACTCGTGCAACACGCTTACTAACTGATAAAGCAGCACCGATCAGTGAGTTGTGGACGATGATGAACAATAATCTTGCTGCACATTACAAGCCCAGCTCATGCTTGACGATTGATGAACAATTATTTCCTTACCGTGGACGCACACGGTTTACGCAGTACATACCGTCAAAACCTGCTAAATATGGTATCAAGGTTTGGTGGATTTGCGATGCCACAAATGCATATCCACTGCATGGACAAATATATACTGGCCAAGCAGAAACTGGTAGGGAAACGAACCAAGGCGAACGAGTGGTGAAGGATTTGTCTGCCAAATGCCAAGGAAGTGGCCGAAACATTACAATGGACAATTTGTTTACGACCTTGCCAGTTGCAGAACTGCTTCTCACCTGGAAACTCACGATCGTTGGAACTTTGCGCAAAAACAAATCATATATTCCTCAAGAAATGAAGCAGAACAAAAACAGGACAATTGGTTCAACGACATTTGGCTTCAAAAATAATGTGACAATGTGCTCTTATGTTCCCAAAAAAAATAAAGCAGTAATTTTGCTTTCGACCATGCATAATGATGCTGAAATAGCTGACAGTGAGAAACCTGAAATAATTGAATATTATAATCGTACCAAAGGTGGTGTTGATCGAATGGACCAAATGTTTGCGGAATATCCAACACAAAGACAAACAAAACGATGGCCACTAGCGATGTTCTTCAACATGTTGGACATTACAGCTCTTGCAGCCTACATTGTCTACGATTTGAATAACCCTATGTTGCCTTGGAGAACAAACAACAAGCGTAAGCAGATCCTGCGCAGCTTGGCTGAAGCATTGTGTATGCCCATTATTGAAGCCAGAGCCATAAATCGTCAAGTGACGCGAAATTTTTCGACTAAAATTGCTATTGAAGCATATTTCAACCGACCGGTGGAATCAATGGTGTCAACAGCAGCATCAACATCTGCCGCAGCGCGCACGCCAAAACCTGTGTCCGGATCTTGCTATTTATGTTACGCACAAGAGGAAAAACGCCGTAGAAAAACCAGAAAGCTGTGCGACAAATGTAAGAAGCCAATGTGTCTTGAACATTCGGTCACATCAACAAATTGCTCTATTTGCCATGATTTTCCTTAGATATAAGATGCATTTTTATAATTTTTATAATAAAAGTCAATAATATAATGTGTGAAATGAATATTTTTAATTTTTCAAATAAAAAAATAATATAAAAAATGTTTTTTTTTTTATTATTATGAGGATTTTTACTATTGGGGTACAAACGTATCCCGGGTGTGTGTTTACGTATATAATGTGTTTGGAAGGCTGTAGCTCCTGAACCAATGGTCCGATCTGGTTCAAATTTTGAATTTGAACTCAAAACTAAATAAGCGGTATAGAGGTATAGCGGTTCAAAAGTTACAACACTTCAAAGTTGAAAGTGGATACATTTGTACCCGGGTGTGTGTTCTAGGGTTAATCAGCTCTAACTTCGGAACCGTAAGTCACATGAACTTGAAATTTGGTATGCAGAGATATCTATGGTAGGTGCTTATAGGAAGGTTTATATATCAAATAAAACAACTCTTTGGGGTAAAATTTTCGAGTGACGAAAGCTGAACTAGAAACACAAAATTTATGATATCAATTTCGTGACGAAAATTATACGCATTTTTTAACTGCCATTCAAACGTAGGGAAAATCTTTTTTATTCATACGATTCGTTGCAAAAGTTCTGTTTTTTTTTAATTGTGTTTCTAGCAGTAAACGGAAGTTCGCAACGCTCCGAATAAATAAAAAAAGATTTTCCTACGTCCTAAATTGATATCATAAATTTTGTGTTTCTAGTTCAGCTTTCGTCACTCGAAAATTTTACCTCAAAGAGGTGTTTTATTTGATATCAATTATTTTGGGGTAGCAAATTTAAAATCGACGAAAATACAAACAATAAACTAAATGTTTTATTTTTCTCAAATAAATTGCTAAAAATATTGTCTAAGTCTAAATTATGTATTCAAATCGATGTGTCCATTGCAACACATAGTTTTTCGAATACGGAATAAAGCGAAAAAGGATGATCAAGGATATGATGATATCAAGGATGATATGTATTCGAAAAATTAAAAATAAAAAAAATATGAGAAATGATAAAAACTTATCAACTTTGGATACAATAAACAACTGTATTCGTCTGATTGCCTTAGTTTAATTGTTGTTAAGATTTCTACTGGGTGTGGGGCGCACACATGTGTTTTTTTAAAGAAGTTTTACTTCTATCACGTTTACGGTGTTGCACTCGTGCTATTAAACTAATGATTTTTTCTCAAGTAGTTTTGCTCAGTGGCAATTTATATATATGTATGTACATAAGTAGTAGCGGCATATTGGGTGAACTAAATGCATTCATACATACATATTTATGTACAACTATAGATTAATAACAGGTAGGTTAAGTGCGGGTGATAAACCCTTGTAGCATAGTTAAATACTGTGTACATACCTGCAATTAAAATGGGGAAAAATGTTACAATTTCGGCATGTGACTGAAAAAAAAACTCTAAAATACACACAAATTGTGGTTTCCAAGACATGTACGTAGTGATTAGCACAGCTGCATCCTTCAACTTGTCAACTCGCGGGAAGTTTCCCGATTTGCAGGGAATTTCGGTTTAAGTGGCAATCGTGGAATGGGCGATTTTCTTCGGGGAACTGGGTATGTTATTTTTATATCTTAAAGTAACCAAATTAGACGGATATGTTAATTTTTAACCATTTGACCCTTTTTGGAGCGACATGTTTTCAATTTGAATAGCAATATCTTCACAAAAAGAGTTTTCCCAGATATAAGCTATATACCAGATGAAAGATAAGGTCTTGCGCTAGACTTGTGGAAACATAGAATAAAATCGACTGACCAGTTTTTGAGAAAGTGCCCGAAATCTCTATTTTCAGCAGCCCGATTTTTAGTTTTCAGGGGATAACGTTATGGCGTATTTATATTTTATAAACACAAAAGATAGCGTTAGATAGCTTGTTTGAAGACTATTCTACTGATATCCACATCAATGACATGGACTGAATAGTGCGGCCTCAGTGGTAGTTTAAAAAATTGCCTTTTTTCGAATTTCAGGCAGCAGCCACGCCCACACAGGCATACGAATCAAAACATCCTGGAACAAAACCTTCTTAGTTTTTTGTGTACCTTGATTCCTGAAAGTTTGAAAAAAATTAAATGATGGTACGTACAGACGCCACATACATACCAAAGCATCTCGTAGTGGAGACACGAACCAAAACACATTTGCCACTATATCTTTCCAACTAGTGGCCGGGACTTAATATATAAGGTATCGTTTGAAAGGTATTGGCCTATAGAATAACACTAAATTTGTTGGGTGTTTCCACATGCCCCCCTTAAACCGGCAAAAGCAAAAAAACCTTTTTTGTTTCGCAACACTTTAGCCTAATTTTTAAGAATCCGGTTAATCGTTTACTAAGCTTGAATATATTTTCTGGACACACTCTGCAAGACCTTTCCTTTCGATTGGACGTTTGGATAAAAACTTCGAAATTTCGTGTATATATAAGCGAGTCATTTCAGCATGCTACTGTTGCTGCTTTCGTCACTCGCTCGCACTGCCGTGCGCTGTGATAAATAAGACTGTGAAAGGGGGCGGCAAATCCCAAAGGCGTGAAATATTTTACCAGTTTTAACTTCGGAACCATAAGTCACATAAACATGAAATTTGGTATGCAGACATATCTATGGTGGGTGCTTATAGTAAGGTATATATAAATAAGTTTGTTAAAGGGGGGCGTAGCACTTAACATTTTTATCAGCCTTAGCTTCGGAACCACAAGTCACATAACGCCTTTAATTCCTTCTGACGTGGAGTGAAACCCGCGGGTAAGAGCTAGTACCATATAATTCGATACATTGCTGGGTTCCTTTGACATTACGCGGAGGTTATACTTACAGTGCTTCGCATTCTGGAGAGAGAGTAAATATGATCACGGAAAAATATCTGAATACTGTCTTGAGAAATATTACTAAATTTTCGTATTTCACTTAAAGAAAAAAGAAAAAAACCCAAAGATGAGAATCTTGCTCCTCAAAATGCACGGGAATAGTTCTAAACCTTGCAAAAACAGAATTTCTGTATATATAATACTCTCAGGTGATAGTACACTAGTTGATTATTGCCATCAGCCATATATACTAGTGCATTTTTCTTAAAGGTTTTTAAATAATTACATATTGGCAATGGAAATTCAACTTTGTGATTGTTATATGCCAGAATTTATGCGTATGTATTGGTCGCCACTCTACATTTCCTCTGCAAGTTTTAATTCGAAGGGGGGAACTCATATTACGCAAACGAGCTGAAACTACTCGAAGCTATCCACTTACATGCCGACTATGCGGCATGAAGCACCCCCTGCGGCTTTGCCCAGTCTTCCGGGCAAAGGCGCCCGAAGAACGTCTGCGCGAAGTGCTTATTCATCGGTACTTTAATAATTGTTTGGCGGGAACCACCGCGCAGCCCACTGCATGAACGAGGGGAGCAACATCATACGTTGCTGCACATTACGTCGCACGCCGAGAAACCACGTATCAATCGTCGTCCACCGAGGAGAGCTGTTATTGAAAACGTAGACAGCGATGCGATCTCTTTAATAGCGTCAGAGGCTGGAGCGGAAACAACTGTTTTTCGCCCAGACCTGAAGAAGGGAAGTGTTCCAAGCTGGAGCGGAAACTAGTACTTTCCGCCCAGAGGAATCGGCCGGAATGGCTCAATCTGGATTCGACTAGCGAGCAAGAATTGGAGCCCCAGAATTGCGGAAAGCTCTTGAGCTATGAGCTACGGGAGCTAAGCGGATTAGAAATGCGAGCTTTCAAACCGCGAGATAGTAGATCGCATCGCCAAACTCGACGTCGGAGTAACCGCCAACGGCATCAGTGGCAGCATGCGAGAGTGGAATCCTACGCATCCCACCTCCCTGCAGGAAGCGGATTTCGTTCTGGGCAAGTGGAGGCACCAATGAATCCAATCCGTCAGTTTACTGCAGTTGGGACGACAGTTATAGTAAGAATAGAAGCTGGAGGCCGTTTGCATATGGTAAGAGCCTTGATAGATGCATGCGCAGAAGAATTAGCGTGAGACCTAAAGCTCACTCTAACGGCCATGAACGACCAGCGAGGATGTTTCATCAACATGCGTGGAAAACACGGAAATTCCGCCACATTGACTGTGCCCGCGGTAACCGTTCGCAATTATCGTCAAAGAACCCCGCTAACAAGCCTCGATGCCACGACTGCCGCTCCATACAACAACTTAAGATTGGCGGATCCCCGGTTTAACATCGCAGCACCAGTCCAGTTAATCCTCGGCGCAGAGGTATTCCCAAAAATTTTACTGGGCGTAATTCCTGCTGGGACTCTGGGCCCATTACTAGCGCAAAACACCATATTTGGATGGGTACTATCTGGTGCTTGCTCACTTTTCCTTTAGCTTTTATATTTTTCATTGCACATTTTTCTTTTCTACTACATTTGTTTTTTTTTTTGTAAATTACATTATCTTGAAATTTTGAATTCAACATATGAAATATACGCAAGTGCCTGTGAATTTGAACCACACCTTTTATTGTGAATTTTTCTTTTTTACAATTTTCTCCTTAGAATCTAGGTATGATAAATGCGGAACGTAAACGGATACGTCGCTTTTAGTTTTAAGACATATTTAAGGAACGATGAAACTTTGTGGCCTAAATACGTAAATTTCCAGATTGCTTGCAGCAAGGGGGGCGGCATCTTTAGGCCAGCGTCTCAAATACGCAATTTAAGAGCCACCCTAATATTTAACATTGGATGCGGAAGTACTCCGACGCGGCCGAAAGAGAGAGAAGACATTCCTTAAGCAGGTTAGAGCGCACCTCTAACGAACTCAAAGCCCTGATAGCCGCTTGGCTATCAGAATATCCGCTCACTTCCCTGACGGTTATAACCCTCCTTAGCAGTGAATCCACCGCCTCCTTGATAGCAGCTACTTCCGCCTGGAATACACTGCAGAAGTCCGGGAGCCTGAACTTAGTGCTGATGGAAAGCTCTCGACAGAAGACCCCTCCACCAACCCTGCCATCCAGTTTCGATCCATCCGTAAAAAGTTCACCGCACCCTTCCTCCAGAAGTCCCGCCCGGTCCACTCATCCTTTGAGGGAAAGTGGACAGAGAAGAAGCTCCTACGAGCCGTAACGGTGGTGCAGTAATCTGTGCGATCGGGGATGAATTCGAAACCTCCTAGAACTCCAGAGTGTCGAGTCCCTAATTTGGTCAACCAATCTGTTTCCCTGAGTCTAATAGCCGTTCGCGCCGCGACTACTATGTCTGCAACGTCGACAGGCGCTACGTTTAGCATTGCGTGCAGTGCTAAAGTGGGGGTGGTTCGCAGTGCCCCACTAATACCAATTAAAGCATCCCGTTGTACGCGCTCCAGCTGCCTAGCTAGTATAGCCTTTTCCAGTGAGTTCCACCAGACTAGGGCCCCATAGAATATAATTGCAGCTTTAGGGGAGATGCCCCATCTCTTACCAATAGCTCACCTACTGCAATATAAGGCCACTGATGCCTTTCTTGCCCTTTCCTCGACGTTGGGTACCCACGACAAATTCCTGTCCAGGATCAAGCCCAATCACTTGACCCTGTCAGACAGCTGTAAGCGCAGACCTCCAACCGAAGGAAGAGCAGCGGCGGGGATTTTATATTTTTTTGTGAATAAGGCGAGCTCTGCCTTACTGGGGTTTACGGCAAGACCACTTTTGGACGCCCAGTTAGCAACTATGTTCAGGTGTTTACCTTTAACTAGGAGCGCCACATCGTCTGCATAGGCAATTACTCGACAGCCGTGTTTCTCCAGCTACACTAGTAGCTCATTCACCACGACGACCCAGAGAAGGGGTGAGAGAACCCCTCCCTGCGGGATACCCCTGCTCACCATGCGAGACAAGCAGGCGCTGCCCCAGACAGCCATGATTGTTCTGTCACGCAGTAAGCTTTCGATGAGACTGACCTCAACCCCAAGCTTATCTAGCGGCTTAGCTATTGCGTCCAGCAAGACATTATTAAAAGCCCCCCTCGATATCGAGGAAGGCTTCTACGGCAAAGTCTTTGTGAGTGAAGGCTTCCTCTATACACCTAACAATTGTATGCAGAGTAGTATCGACTGACCGTATTTTACCTTAAGCATGCTGAGCTCTAGACAGGCGATCCCGAGGAGTCTTGCTCCTTATGTGCATACCAATCAGCCTCTCCACCGTCTTCAGCAGAAACGATGAAAGACTGATCGGCCTAAAGTCCTTGGGGGGCCACATGAGAGCTCCTTCTGGCCTTCGGGATGAACACCACCTCGACGACCCTCCAACCTCTGGGAATGTACCCGTATCTAACGCAGCTCGCGTAGATTGGGGCCAACCAACGGCACGACACCTCCGCCGCCCTTTGCAGCTGCGCAGGTATGATGCCATCAGGTCTTGGGGATTTAAAGGGTTCGAACGAATTGATGCCCAAGCCAGGCGGCGCTCATCCAGGAGGTCAGAAACATCAGCACAGTCTCCACACACTTTCCCTAAGGAGATCTCCTCAAGGGAGGGATCGGAAGGAAAGTGAGTGTCCAGGAGCAACCTAAGCGACTCCTCGCCACTCATAATCCAGTGACCTGCCTCATCTCTCAAGTAACCCAGCGGAGCAGGACTCCTAGCGAGAATACGCTTAAATCTCGAAGATTCATGACACCCTTCAACATTTTCGCAGAAAGACCTCCATGAAATCTTTTTTGCCTTTCTTATTTCGGACGTGTAGATTCCTAGCCAACCTTATAGAGTTCGCAATCAGAAGACAACTTACCCCTACGGGCCCTATTGAAAAGTCGTCTGCTCGACGCTCTTTACTCGGAGAGCTCCACAGTCCACCAAAAGGGTTTCCCTCTACCTTTCTGAAATCTTAGCGGACATGCGCTTTCAAGAGCTTCCCTGCACGCAGAGCTGAAAACTTCAACAAGCTCCTCCAGCGAGTCTACCGACTGCACCGGATTTGGTTCTGGCGCATGAGGGAGTACTCCGCGAAAGTTCCTGTTATACAGATCGCAGTTCGTGCTCCTCAGGTTCCTGAAGGGCTTGCTATGTCGACGCGTTTCGTCAAAAGAGAATTGAATATACCTATGATCCGAAAAAGAGTGTTGGCTCAGAACCCTCCTATCCGAGATCAGAGATGCTGTCTCAGATGAACCCAGTGTGAGGTCAAGAACCTCCTCCCTGGCTGATTTTACAGAAATAGGAAGAGACTTGTCGGTACTGACAGAAAAATTTAAGCATTATGAAAATATGTTTAAATCTTTCAAATGCTTAGATACCTTGCAATCTGTTAAGGATATCCGTGTGTCTAAACGGAAGCGTCTTCATAGTCCATCTAAGGAAATTGCTGCCGTTGCACGTCAGAATAGTCTTCCGACGGACTTAATTAATTTATCCTCTCCGTGTCCTCCAGCATCAGAACCCTCAGCCTCAAAAGACCGTGTAACGAAATCTGCTTCGGATAATAAAGAGCCTGAAGTATCTTCTCTTTCCCCCATTGAAGTGGTGGCATCATCTTCAAAGCCTCCACCGCATTCCCTGTCCTCAGCTACTAACGCAGAAACTCAACCCCCTCCACCGGTAGTCCAGTATGAACCGAGGAAACTAGTTGTGATTCCGCCAAAGAAGTCAATCTTTGTTTCTAGATTTTCGAGAGACACTACCGAAGACGATATAAAGCTTTACATCTCATCAAGAATTACAACTGTCGACTTAAGCATCAGAAAATTTAATTTTAATTACGAAAGAAATATTGCTTCATTTAAAATTGACGTAAATTTAGATAATTTTAATGCGCTGCTTAGTAGTTCTTTTTGGCCCCCCGGAGCTTTCGTTCGTGAATTCGAATATAGGCCCAAAAAAGTAAATAACTAAGCTAATATTCCCCGTCATAACACTGAATCAAAAAACTAATTATTAAATCTGCTTTAAGTATTTATTACCAAAATGTAAGAGGCTTAAATACTAAATTAACGAACTTATACTTTAAAGGCCTTGAATGTAATTATCATATTCTTTCTTTTACTGAAACTTGGCTGAAACCTCACATTTTCAATTCAGAGATTCTTCCAAATAATTATCATATCTATAGACAAGATAGGGAGGACAGAATCGGCGGTGGCGTACTATTCGCTGTAGACTCTTCAATACAATCTGAAGAAGTTTGTCTTCCACACATTGATTCAGTAGAGTTCAAATGCATTCGTGTACAGGCTGGAAAAGGGTATATTTACTTAGCTCTATGCTATATGCCTCCCCGATCTGACACATTTGTGTATTCACGACTCATCTCTTTACTCAAATCAGCTAATTTACTGACTAAACCCTCTGACTCAATGATTGTGTTGGGTGATTTTAATTTACCAAGCATATCATGGAACATCATTGACAATGACATCGTACCTTTCGCGTCTAGTGCGTGCAAAAACGTATTTTTAGAGGAGATGGCTGAACTCTGCCTAACTCAGGTTAATGTACTTCACAATAAGTTTGGTAAAGTATTAGATCTTGTTTATGTTGATGATGCTTCTAAGTCCGTTGTAAATAAGTGTGATCCACTAGTTTTGCCCGAAGATGTCTACCACCCTGCTATGGAGGTATCTTACGAAATTATAAACGATGGTCAAAATTGCGATGTCCAAACATACGAACCAAATATTCGCTTTGATTAAATCTTATGCCTCTAAATCTTAAGAAATGTAAAGTAATGAGCTTCTCGCGAAGAGCTGTTCATCCCACTGTTTATACAATAGGTAACCATAACCTGGAACAGGTATACAATTTTGGGGACCTTGGTATCACGATGGATCCTAAGCTTAATTTTAATCTTCATACTAATGTGACAGTCAACAAGGCTAAAGGTGTACTTGCATTTGTGAAACGATGGTCAAAAGAATTTTGTGACCCTCTTCCACTAGGCACCGAAAAGGGTCTTCCACCTAATTTTCTACGTTGGATCTCTTCATACCTCTATGATAGATCACAAAGGGTATTGTTTAAAAATACTATCTCTGACGTCATTGATGTTACTTCAGGAGTCCCTCAGGGTAGCCACCTAGGCCCGATTCTGTTCTTGCTTTTTATAAACGATATTTCTACAGATATAAAATTCTCCAAAATTTTAATGTATGCAGATGATGTAAAACTTTATAAATCGTACGTTTCAATTAAAGAAAGGTCTTTGCTACAATCAGACTTAAACAGCATGGCTTACTGGTGTAAAGTAAATCTTATGCCTCTAAATCTTAAGAAATGTAAAGTAATGTGCTTCTCGCCAAGAGCTGTTCTGCCAGTTTCTTATATAATAGCTAACCATAACCTGGAACAGGTATACAATTTTTTGGACCTTGGTATCACAATGGATCCTAAGCTTAATTTTAATCTTCATATTAATGTGACAGTCAACAAGGCTAAAGGTGTACTTGCATTTGTGAAACGATGGTCAAAAGAATTTTGTGACCCTTATATCACTAAAACCCTGTTTACAACATTAGTTAGGCCAATTATGGAATATGGTTCGGTGGTTTGGAATCCAAGGTATCAAATTTACTCAGACAAGATAGAATCAATTCAAAAACTATTCCTACTTTTTGCTTTAAGAAATTTCCGTTGGGATTCTCAATATAACCTTCCACCTTATACGAGCCGATTAAAACTTATTAATCTTCCTACACTTTCCAGCCGCAGGCAAATGCTTGGTACAATTTTTATAGTTAAATTACTAACAGGCTCAATTTCAAGTCCGCTTCTTCTTGGCGAAGTTAGCCTTAATATTCCCTCCCGGGTATCAAGACACTTTTGCCCCCTATTTCTGAAAGCTTGTAAAACTAATTTTGAATTGCACGACCCACTCCGTTGCTTATGCCAGAATTTTAACTCTCATTCCAGCACGTTTGATATATCATATCCGCTTTTCAGCATTAAGAAATCGATACTGTCCTCTCTCAATAAATGAATCATTAAAATAAAGACATAAAATCGGCTGATGAATTTAGCTCTGTAGCTGAACAGTTTTAGATCTCGACACTTAACAAACTGCTGCCTATCGTGGCTTGGCGCAAAAATTTAAAATACTGGTTCCGTACGTCATGCGGACTGCGCCCCTCGTGCGGATGGGCGGGAATGGAGGGTAAAAACCGTTGGGATATTATTATATTTGAGATATGTACTGAGAATAGGAAAAACAATACCATTGCAAAAAAAAAACCGCCAGGTGGCGTTGGAGTGGAATTATTACTAAAAATCGTGCTTATGGTCCGATTATCCTCAGATTCAAAATAAGTATTGATAATAGGAAAATGAATTCTTTCGAAAAAAATTTGCCGCCAGGTGGCGCTGAAATTGAGTTACATATGTATAAATATGTAAATAAAAATCGTATTATTGCTTGAATTTATTTCATTATCGAAATATATGAATTCACATATCCATGGTCCTCTGCAATAACGACACAACTCAAAATTCAAAAAATCAAATCACTTATTACTGTTAAGAGGCTCATGTCTATAATCCTTGGCTAACCATAGTCTAATCCTAACTAAAGTAAGTAGTAAAGATTATACATGAATACGACAACGATTAAAGACATGAGTCACTTAACAATAGTACGAGATTTTGTTATGTCTCTAGGGCCAATTTTTAAATTTCCTATGGGGTAGTTTAAGGAGCTTTTCGGCCGGTTTGAAAACGCGAAAATATTAGATATGGAGAACAAAGACAGAACGAGACTAACATTAGAAAGCTTGCGAATACAACAAAAAATGCAGCATGCAATGAATTTCAAGGAAGACGTCGACAATATAAATTGCGCATACCGGACAGCAATAACGTGCAATAGGAGAACAGACGAGCAGAAGTACACTTAAATGTAAAGAAGTCAATATCAGTGTGTTTTTGTTATATTTTCTTTATTTTGATGTTCAATGTAAGTTATGTTTTGCAGCAAAAAAATGTTATACCAAAGAATTGTAATTGATATATTTTTCATGTACATACATGTGTGCCTAATTGCTTGTTTTTTATGTTTTGTTTACAATAAACACCAGACTCCCTGAGGAAGATGCGAAAAGCATCGAAACGCGTAGGAGGAAAAAGAAAACATTGTTTGCTTTTTTTAAACCGGCCGTAAAGCTCCTTAAACTACCCAGTACGAGTTTTTATTTTTTAAATTTTGAATTTTGTCGTTATTGTAGAGGACCACCGATATATTCATGACAGGAAAATATACATATATATGAATACTTTTGCAAAAAAAACTGAAATTCAGTCGAAAACCGCCGTTTACGAACAGCTGTTTCTTATTTAATATATTAAAATATCGTGTCACGGAGTTAGTGGTCGAACTCCTCCTAAACGGCTTGACCGATATTTATGAAATTTTATGTGCATATATGGTAGGTATGAGAATCGGATGTAAAGTATATTTCATACCGCTAAGTGCAGGGGGCGTGGCACCTCCCGTACAAACCGAATTTTTCACATTGCATATCCCTGAAAGTGTTCATGGTAGAGTACTCGAACATGGTATGGAGATGTATGAAAAATCGCATACTCATGGAGAAAAAATTGCGTTATTGGAAAAGGGGCGTGGCAACTCCCATACAAACCGAATTTTTCATACTGCATATCTCTGAAAGTGTTCATGGTAGAGTATTTACTCGAACATGGTATGGAGATATATGAAAACTATCGCATATTCATGGGCGCCGTTATTGGAAATGGGGGCGTGGCACTTTCCATAGAAACCAAAATTTTCACACTTTATATCTCTGCAAGTGTTCATGGTAGAGTACTGGAACTTGGTATGTACAAGACATAAAATAAATCGCATAGTCACGAAGAAAAATTGGGGCTATTGGAAAAAGGGGCGGAGTACCTCCCCTACAAACCGAATTTTTTACAGTGCATATCTCTGGAAGTGTTCATGGTAGAGTACTCGAACATGGTATGGAGATATATGAAATCAATCCCATACTTTTAGAGAAAATTGCGGCTATTTTATAAGGGGGCGTGGCGCCTGAAACGCACTAAAGCTATTACGTATCTCTGTATGCATATACACTTCTGGTAGGTTGTTTAAGATAGCAATGGAAATATGCCTTCTGAAGAAGATAAATGCGTCACTGAAAATCATGAACGTGAACTGTTGGTGAAAATGTTAAACCAAAATGTTTCAATACAAAAAATTAAGTTTGTGCGGGACAAAGTTCGCCGGGTCTGCTAGTTTATGTATAAAATCATAGCCGTCTTCGTTGTTCGGTATTAACTCAAACCCCTGGATAGATTTAAGTAAAACTTTCGGAGCTTATTTCCTGCGCATAAAGATCTTTTAAAGGCTCCTAGAAAACTCGATGGTGGCGATGGGGCCGAGTTATTTATAAAAGTCGTGTTTATGAACCGATTTCGTCCAAATTCATGATGAAAAATAATTATGCGAAGTATGCGCTGCAGTCGAAATATTAAGAAACTCCATATGTCTGTACTATTTTGTTCCTATATTTATATTATACGAATTTAAGATGACTCCCGTCGTCATACACCCTAAATGCGACCTTGCATCTACCTCCGCTTGATGAAACTGCTCGGGCGGCCACTGCTGCAGCAGTAAGACTCAAGGAAACCAGCTCTTGGATATTTTGAATGTGGCGAATTAGCAAGGAAAGTTTCGACCACATCCTTCCAAGAAAGACTACGTGGTTGGTATATCAATGGCCAAATTTGAACGTGCGGGAAAACTTTTCGTCCCGTGAAACATCGAGGATTTTTGGATCTCCTAAAATAGAAAACGCACATCTGTGCTCTTCAGCTTCCTTATAAACACTTTTGTTGGCTTACATGACCTAAGACTAGAGGTTGACGCATCGAACCAATGTTGTAGCTGCAAGATTATAGAAGAAGATTACGCACGCTTATAAGAGATCTCACAGGTGGTAAAGCTCAAGACATGGGAGCGATTTTTTTGCATATATCATCATACCGCTACTATTTTTGACAGAAATATGTGTGAGAAGGGTTCTGCTATTTAGTGATTTTAACCTAAATTAAGAATTTTTACTTTACCCATATTTGCTTTTCAACGCTATTTTTGCATTGGCCAACGCAAAACATCTCATCAGGGGTCACGAAACGAGCGGGAATTTGCTAGCATTCTTTATAAAATAGTAAACAGAATTCAACTAACTCACAGTCCTTGACAATATAAACAAAAGTAAATCGGTGCTCAGTGTGTTATAAATAAATTTTAAAACTTATTTTAAATAACGAATGCAATCACGAATAATTTATTCATAAGCAATTTATTCACGAATAATTCATTCGTGAATGAATTATTTGCGAATAATTATATTACGGATAAAATTTTATTCGAATAATTATCTAAATAAAAATCTATTCAAATAATGCCCAACTCTGTAGTCCACCTAAAAAGATAGTCACTAAGCTACTCAAAAAAATCCTCCATCACAGTCCATGCCCTCACGCATTGTAGCCTCCGCTATCTAAAGCCATATCCACTAGGCCCACATCTAAAAATAATGGCGCATATTCATAGTCATATTTTGTTCACAACTAATTCGAAACTATCCTAAGTTACAACTAAAGCTATCATAGTGGCCTTAGTTTCGACTTTTCTGGCTAGGAAGAAGTATTTTATTAAATTAAGGAAAAAAAGACGAAAGATGTAAAAATTAAGTTGGCAGAGCGTGATTTTGATAATATAGAATGATCTCCAAT
This sequence comes from Rhagoletis pomonella, assembly GCF_013731165.1. Lineage (NCBI taxonomy): Eukaryota > Metazoa > Arthropoda > Insecta > Diptera > Tephritidae > Rhagoletis > Rhagoletis pomonella. The sequence continues at coordinate 15,222 of NW_023461743.1, forward strand.
TGAAATTTACAAAGAGCGATCCATTTGAATCGGAAGATGAAATTAAATGCGTATTACAATTCGAATAAGGCTACATCACAATTTTATAAAGATTTACATATGTATATAAATGCTCAAATAATAGTTTTGTTTAATAAAACGGAAAAAATTTCAGAGCAGATGTCAAAAAACAATAGAGCAACAGAGGTTATAGCAGCTATTTCGGAGATCACCACATCTCTTCATCAGACTTCTTTTTTTCTAGACTTCAGCTTTTTCAATTTTTTCTAATAATCAATCGTGGTACAAAGCTCAATAAAAATATTAAAAATGAAGTGTTAATAAGCCACAATAACATTGACAAATAAACAATAGAGCAAGTTAGAGCAACTCAGATTACAAATCTCATGAAACACTTTTCAGACAGAAATTCCCAAAACGGTTGCTTGCTCTAAGTTACTCGATCAAAAAAGTTGGCGTAGAAAATCGTGCTCTAAGTTGCTCTAGTTCCACAATGCTCTCACCCCTAGAATTGTTCTATATCGAAAAAAGTATATCCCCATTTTTTATTTTCAAATCAAAAAATATTTAGAGGTCGCTCAAAGCGCTAAAAGTTTTCCATGTATTTTTATATAGGAAAAATAAAACTTTTCGTAGAAATGGTATAGAATTCTTGAAAATCAGAGACTTCCAATAATAATGCCCAATTGTTTATTTAACCATTTTTATACCCGAGCGCACTTGTGCACAAGGGTATATTAATTTTGTTCACGTAACGGTTGTTTGTAGCAGGCAAAACGAATCGAGATAGATATAGACAAATGTATACATGAATGCCCAGAATGAATAGAGAAGTCGATTAAGCCATGTCTGTCTGTCCGTCTGTCCGTCCGTCCGTGTACACGATAACTCGAGCAAAAATTTAGATATCTCAACGAAATTTGGTATGTAGGTTTCCATTAATCCAAGGTAGGTTGGTATTGAAAATGGGCGAAATCGGACTGTAACCACGCCCACTTCCCATATAACGGTAATATCCAGAAATACGAAAACTGCGATATTTTAGTAACTACTGAAGATAATTCACCCCAAATTTATATTTACAATAATTTTCAGACGAAAAATAAGAATATTATAAATTTTTGGAAAATTCGCGTAGTAACTACTGAAGATAATTCACCCCAAATTTATATTTACAATAATTTTCAGACGAAAAATAAGAATATTATAAATTTTTGGAAAATGGGCGTAGCCACGCCCACTTATGGTTACATGTGTATATCTTGGTAACCGCTGCATCAATTTCTTCCAAACTTAGCACAGTTGTTGGCATTGGTACAGCATACTAAATGGCCGGACAATAACCACGCCCACATCCCATATAACGGTAATTTAGAGAAATACAAAATCTTCGATAAATCAGTAAATGTTACTGCGAATTTATTCAAAATTGATGCTTGCAACAATTCTTTACCAAGAAATACGTTTATGGAAAAATTTTGGAAAATGGGCGGGCACCGCCCACTTATGATCACATATATGTATATCGGTAACCGTTCTACCAATTTGTACCAAACTCGGTATTTTTATTGTGCTTGCCACATAAAAGCAAAATGTTGAAAATTATTGACATCGGACTAAAATTACGGCCGCTTTTCATATAACGGTCCTTTTCAGAAATGCTAGAAACTGCAATATTTCGAAATTTAAGGACGCTAATTTACTCAAAATTGATACACCCATGCTTACCATCTAGCGGTAGGTTTCGGAAAGGTGAAAAAATATATATTTAATACTTGCGCCGGGTATTTAATATTCGGCTCCGCCCGAACTTAGACTTTCTTACTTGTTTAATACTAACGATTTTTTATTGGTCGCCCCATTGCATTTTCGGGGTTTTTGGCGGACCTATAAATTATATGCTATGAAAATTGTTAAATAAACAACTAGGTATTATTGTTGGGAATCTCCTGCAGAGAAGTAGAGTTTTCTGGTAGAAAAATATTGATTTTTAACTATTCCCTACCATTTCTACGAAAAGTTGTTTTTTCCCCAAATAAAATACATGGAAAACTTTGGGCGCTTTGAGGGACCTCTAAATATTTTTTGATTTCAAAATAAAAAATAGGGGTATATTTTTTCGGTTTAAAACAATCCTAGGGGTGAGAACATAAAAAAAAAACCAACCAAACCGACAAAAACTCCCAATAATCGAAGTCTACCAATATATTGTTATATATACAAATCACGTTCCACAAGTAAGTTTTAGAGTTTTTTGATATACGCTCAGAGCTGGGTAAATGCAATTACATTACAATTACAATTACATTCATCAGTAATTGTAATTAGGATTCAATTCCTTCAGTTCGAAAGAATCGATTACCTTTTCAATTCCTTGAAGTAATTTCAAATGGAATTGTGTTTTTTCTCTAATTCCATTACAAGGAATTTCATATTGTAATTGCTACTAATGTAATTTTTTTCCAATTCCTTTGAAAGGAATTGAAGATGTAATTGATCTTTTTCGAATTCCATTTCTCAAAGTAATTTAAAAAGTAATAAAAAAATTTTACTGTTGAATTGAAATAGCTTTGTTAAATTTCTTGGTTGCTAAATGCCTTGAATAAATAACTTATAGTAGTATTACTAATTGGACGTTAAGAAAACTGAATAACTTAAACTGTAGCTGTTCAGGTTATAGAGTAACGGTTAAATTTTCCAGATCCTACCGCGAACACGCTTCGCGGCAGATGAGACCCATAAATGTCGAAGCAGGCATAACCCGCCCGGACTGTTGCTGCCTTGGGCACTGCGGTTCTCTTGGACAAATCCCTGCGTATCTATAAAAATGCACTGACTTAATTGTGTATATTATGGTACCTTTAATTCTATCCAAAATGGTGTGCCGTCTGGGGCCTTTGAAGTACTCTTACTGGTATCCTGCGTTACAATTGAGGATTGATATGGGGTATGGGTAACATTATTTCCTACTAAATAGTATTTCATACCAAAAATTATTGCACTTTCACTTAACCCTTGCAAACTTGTTTATTTATCCATCGATTTTCTTCGTTAGTAGTGTTTTAAGCTGCAAAACAAGCAGATATTGGCTATGTACTAATATATATTTTGAAAGCCGTTTTTTTCTGTTCGCAAAGCTCGAGAAAGGCCGTACCGATTTGTTTGAAATTTCGGAATCTATTGCAGACTTTCCAAGGATGGTTATAGGCTAAAAAAGTTTCGATATGGAAAGGGGGCGTGGCACCTCCCATACAAACCGAATTTTTCAAACTGCATATATTTGTGGTAGAGGACTAGAACTGGGTATGGGGATATATACATATATAAGATCAATTTCATACTCATGAAGAAAAATTTGCATGGCTGGAGAATGGGGCGTGGAACCTCCCATATAAAACGATATATGAAACTAATCACATACTTGACATATTTAGGTAACACTGCGCTGCGCGGCGCAATTGCATTAACACCGTAGCCGGAGTTGCCACACTAACACCAATTTATGAAAAGCGTTAACGCATTAACACCAAATAACACACGAGACCAAGGCGAATTTTTAGAAAATTTACATGTTTTTTTTCCTTTGGTGTTTCTCACCACACCGTCAGAGAAATTCATCTTGGAAAATTTAAATTTTTACTCTACAATGATGAGAATATCGTGGCTTTTTCATTGAAAATTCTGCTGAAGCTGCTGAAGCACGAAGGCACGAGCCTACAAAGGTATGACAAACATTATTTTATGGCCGGAGATTGAAGACATGAACTTGGACGATATTTCGTGTTAGCAGCCATGCCAAATAGGGTCGTCATATCTGCACTGTTATTTGAAATTTCAAACATGAGATATGAAGTTAAAGAATTGGGCCAAATGATGTGCAATAAGGTTTTAGTTAGAAGTTTTTAGTGGTACATAGTGATTTCAAATTTGTTGAAATGAAGAACCGACGGTATGGGATACCTTAGAAGCCTAGTCTATTTGGGAGTTCCTTAAGGCCTTATCATACGTCTTTGAGGCGTGGGTGACTTAAAAGATAACCTGTAAGCTAAAATACACCTCCAAATTAAAAAAATTATACATCGCGTGGTTATTTTTGTCAAAATAAAATTTTCGAAAAACATTTATTTAAGCGGTTTGACAATTTAGTTGTTAGCGTAATAATTGTCTTATGTTTTTTCAAATAATGTCCAGTGAAGACGAGTTTGAGGCACGTGATAGTGGATGTGCAGTTAACTTAACTGCAAGTAGTGCAGCGTCCATAAAGCGATCATCTGAAAATGAAGAAGAATCAGGAGATTTGTCCTCAAAAAAAATACGACAAAATCAAGCTTAGCTCCATTTTCGATGGAACATATTTTGATCTCGATTCCACTGTAAGAAAATTCATATATTTAAATGCGTGAATATTATTTTTATACCCGAGCGCACTTGTGCACAAGGGTATTATAACTTTGTTCACATAACGGTTGTTTGTAACAGGCAAAACGAATCGAGATAGATATAGACAAATGTATACATAAATGATCAGAATGAAAAGAGAAATCGATTAAGCGGTGACTGTCTGTCCGTCCGTCTGTGCACACGATAACTCGAGTAAAAATTGAGATATCTTAACGAAACTTGGTACATGCACTTCTTTTGGGCGTAGGACGGGCGGTATTGAAAATGGGCGAAATCGGACAATAACTACGCCTACCTCCCATATAACGGTAATTTTCAGAAATACAAAAACTGCGATATTTTAGTAACTACGGAAGATAATTGACTCGAAATTGACATTTAGAATAACCTTTAGACGTAAATAAGAAAATTAAAAATTTTTGGAAAATGGGCGTAGCCACGCCCACTTATAGTTAAATGTGTATATCTTGGTAACCGCTGCACCAATTTCTTCCAAACTTTGCACAGTTGTTGGCCTTGACATCACCTACGAAATGACCGAAAATTTTTAAAATCGGACAATAACCACGCCCACATCCCATATAACGGTTATTTAGAGAAATACGAAATCTTCGATAAATCGGTAAATATGGAAGCTAGTGTATTCAAAATTGATACTTGCAACAATTATTTAACAAGAAGTACGTTTATGATAAAATTTTGGAAAATGGGCGTGGCACCGCCCACTTATGATCACATATATGTATCTCGCTAACCGTTCTAGCAATTTGTACCAAACTCGGTATGGTTATTGTGCTTGCCACACAAAGGCAAACTCTTTAAAATTGTTGAAATCGGACTAAAATTACGGCCGCTTTTCATATAACGGTAAATTTCAAAAATGCTTGAAATTTCAATATTTCGAAATTTAAGGACGCTAATTTACTTAAAATTTATACACCCCGGCTTAGCATGTAGCGGTAGCTTTCGAAAAGGTGGAAAACATATATTTAATACTTGCGCCGGGTATTTAATGTTCGGCTCCGCCCGAACTTAGACTTTCTTACTTGTTTAAATTCAGTTGATTAAACAGCCATCGTCATCACAATCGTCAGAAACTAGTAGCCAAATTTTTGCTCGCTGTTTGCTATGCAAAAGAACAGTAACGCACATCAATGGAACATACACTTATTATTATTATTATTATGAGCCTTGAGCACTGTGACCTCTAGGGTGGTCTATTGTGCGTGGCCCTTTACCCTATATATGAAGGCTTTTAATATAAGCTAGCACTTCGGTGGGCTTTTTGTTCCATATTTCGAATGGATTAAGTGTTGTACCACCTAGGTGAGCGAGTCTGCGTCTAGCGAGAGCAACACATTCACAAAGGATGTGTTCTGGCGTTTCTTCGTCCATCTCACAGAAGCGACAGACGCTCGTGTCTGAAAGATTCATTTTACTGAGGTGATAACGCAGGGAACAATGTCCCGTGAAGTACCCGGTGAGAGTTCGAAGGTCCTCCCTGCCTAGATTTATGAGCTTTTTTGAAGCTTCTTGTGATGGACAGATGAACCGCTTAGCTTGTCTTTGCCCCGGACATTCATTCCAGTGCATTTCGAATTTTTTGTCGACCCACTTGTTTATGACCTCCCTTAAGTGGGCTTTGGTGAGCCCGCAGTAGGGTTCCGGGCCATGGAATAGTGTGGTAGCTCCGTGTTTTGCTAGGCGGTCCGCCTGTTCATTGCCGTCATGGCCCTCGTGCCCCGGCACCCAGCCCAGTAATACTGTAATACTTCCAAGACCGTTTAGGTTGTTGAGGCAGTCGTACACTAGTTTGGATGTTATTATGTGGGACCTCAGTGCTAGCAAGGCAACCTGACTGTCCGACTTAATGCAGATGTTTTTAGAGGATGTGCCTCTTTTGAGGCATTCTCTGCCACAGATATCGATCGCATGAATCTCTGCTTGGAAAATGGTGGGGTAGCTGTCCATTGGTATCGATCTTTTAAAATTCGGCCCAAATATAGCAGCTCCAGTTTTTCCATCTTCAAGTTTTGATCCGTCAGTGTACCAAACTTCAGCTCCGGGTTTGGTGTAGGGGTTTCCTGTGCTCCAGGATGCTCGGTCCGCAATAGATACCTTTAAATTCCTAGAAATTACTAGTATCGGAGCTACTGAGTCCCTCATATGCATTATGGGGTCATTTGTGAATTAAATAAGGACCTTCATATGACCTGTCATGTTTCCGGTTTTTAACTCGGAAGTGTTTAGGATTCTCAGTGCCGAGAGACTGGCCTCCCTCTCTATTAGAATTGGGAAGGGCGGTATGCCTACAAGAGCACTAAGTGCATCAGCAGGACAGGTCCGCATAGCCCCTGTTATACCAATGCACACCATTCGGTGTAGTTTGCTTAGTTTTGCGCTAGCAGTTCTTTGTGTCGCTTTTGTCCACCATGCCAAGGATCCATAGGTGACTATCGGCTTCACAATTGTGTTGAATGACCAGTAAGTCATTTTGGGGGAGAGTCCCCATGTCTTCCCGTAAAGTCGCTTGCATGCGAAGAAGGCTCTCATTGCCTTGTTTACGGTTGCATCCAAATGTACATTCCAGGTGAGTATCTTATCTAGCCACACCCTCAGGTATTTTGCTTCATTTGAGAGCCCTATTCTAGTGCCGCCCAGAGTCAATTCTGTCATGGATAACTTTTTCCTCCGGGTAAACGGAACCAGAATAGATTTAGTAGGATTAATGGATAATCCTTTGGTGTCACACCATCTTTGCGTAATGCGCAGGGCTTGTTGCATGCGGTTGGAGATCGTTTCATCATGCAGCCCTCTTACACAAATTACCAGATCGTCTGCATATCCTTGTGTTTCAAAGCCATGGTCGTTCAGTAGGAACAGGAGTTCGTCTAAAACCATAGTCCACAGAAGAGGAGAGAGTACACCCCCTTGAGGGCAACCTCTTGTGGCTGTAATCATTCTTTCGTGCCTCCCAGCTCCATCCTGATCTTCCTTGTTTTTAGCATAGAAAGCACCCAATTTATTATGATGGGGCTCACTCCCTTGCATATCAGGGCATCTCTTATTGCCCTGTATGACGTGTTGTCAAAAGCCCCTGAAATGTCAATGAAGGCACAAAGGGCTATGTTCTTAGACTCCAGAGCCCTTTCGATTTTCGATGTAAGGCTGTGAATGGCAGTCTCAGTGGACTTGCCTGGTTGATAGGCAAATTGGTTCTTATTCAGTGGTCGTTCCGCTAGGTTGACTTCTCTGATATGTTGATCCAAGATTTTCTCCATGCCTTTTAGGAGAAAGGAGCTGAGGCTAATTGGTCTGTAGGATGAAGGAATTTGCTCCGGTTTACCTGCCTTCGGTAAAAATACCACCTTAGCCTCTGTCCATCTACTGGGAATGTGACCCAGTAGGAGCGACGCTCTGTATAGTCTGGAGAGGACTGGGGTTATGTAGTTACTTCCTTGTTGGAGTTGACAAGGATAGACCCCATCTGGTCCTGGTGATTTGTATGGGCTGAAGGTAGATACCACCCATTGCACTCTTTCTACCGTGGTAAGTTTAGTTGCAAGGCTTTGCTCTCTACCAGAAGTGCGTGCTGGGACACCCAATTCCGGTAGATAATAGCCCGCTTTGCAGCCCGTGAAGTGAGTGTCTAGCAGAAGTCTGCAAGTCTCTCCCGGATGCTGATAATAACTACCATCTGGTTTCTTTAGAGTGCCGATCGTATTTTTGTGTTCCCTATTTAGAGCTTTTTGGAGGCGTACTGCCTCTGGGAGGCTCTTTATTTCCTCGCAGTGGTTTCGCCAGCTAGCTCTTTTGGATTTCCCCAATTCTTTGTTGTAAGAAGTTAGTGCAAGTTTGTACGGATTCCAAT
>NW_023461744.1:0-23491 GCF_013731165.1 Rhagoletis pomonella
TTATAAGAGAACGTTCTGGACCAGCTAGATGCACTGAAATGTTGTCAATAGAGCAAACATTCAAATGTTTCATGAACGTTGAAATGGCTGATATAATTATGCGCCACACAAATAAGTTAGCAAAAGAAACTTATAATGCTTACAACAATGCGCATCCAAACACAACTCCTAAGTCATGGACGCCTGTGTCAATAACAGAGCTGTATGCATTTTTGGCATACTTATTATGACTGGTGCGAACCATAGCAATGGAGAACATGTTCGAGATTTATGGAGCGTCAAAAACTATCCTTTATATCGCGCCACAATGGGAGTCAACCGTTTCTGTTCGATATTGCGGTTCCTAAGATTTGACGATAAAAACACTCGTGCAACACGCTTACTAACTGATAAAGCAGCACCGATCAGTGAGTTGTGGACGATGATGAACAATAATCTTGCTGCACATTACAAGCCCAGCTCATGCTTGACGATTGATGAACAATTATTTCCTTACCGTGGACGCACACGGTTTACGCAGTACATACCGTCAAAACCTGCTAAATATGGTATCAAGGTTTGGTGGATTTGCGATGCCACAAATGCATATCCACTGCATGGACAAATATATACTGGCCAAGCAGAAACTGGTAGGGAAACGAACCAAGGCGAACGAGTGGTGAAGGATTTGTCTGCCAAATGCCAAGGAAGTGGCCGAAACATTACAATGGACAATTTGTTTACGACCTTGCCAGTTGCAGAACTGCTTCTCACCTGGAAACTCACGATCGTTGGAACTTTGCGCAAAAACAAATCATATATTCCTCAAGAAATGAAGCAGAACAAAAACAGGACAATTGGTTCAACGACATTTGGCTTCAAAAATAATGTGACAATGTGCTCTTATGTTCCCAAAAAAAATAAAGCAGTAATTTTGCTTTCGACCATGCATAATGATGCTGAAATAGCTGACAGTGAGAAACCTGAAATAATTGAATATTATAATCGTACCAAAGGTGGTGTTGATCGAATGGACCAAATGTTTGCGGAATATCCAACACAAAGACAAACAAAACGATGGCCACTAGCGATGTTCTTCAACATGTTGGACATTACAGCTCTTGCAGCCTACATTGTCTACGATTTGAATAACCCTATGTTGCCTTGGAGAACAAACAACAAGCGTAAGCAGATCCTGCGCAGCTTGGCTGAAGCATTGTGTATGCCCATTATTGAAGCCAGAGCCATAAATCGTCAAGTGACGCGAAATTTTTCGACTAAAATTGCTATTGAAGCATATTTCAACCGACCGGTGGAATCAATGGTGTCAACAGCAGCATCAACATCTGCCGCAGCGCGCACGCCAAAACCTGTGTCCGGATCTTGCTATTTATGTTACGCACAAGAGGAAAAACGCCGTAGAAAAACCAGAAAGCTGTGCGACAAATGTAAGAAGCCAATGTGTCTTGAACATTCGGTCACATCAACAAATTGCTCTATTTGCCATTATTTTCCTTAGATATAAGATGCATTTTTATAATTTTTATAATAAAAGTCAATAATATAATGTGTGAAATGAATATTTTTAACTTTTCAAATAAAAAAAAATATAAAAAATGTTTTTTTTTTTATTATTATGAGGATTTTTACTATTGGGGTACAAACGTATCCCGGGTGTGTGTTTACGTATATAATGTGTTTGGAAGGCTGTAGCTCCTGAACCAATGGTCCGATCTGGTTCAAATTTTGAATTTGAACTCAAAACTAAATAAGCGGTATAGAGGTATAGCGGTTCAAAAGTTACAACACTTCAAAGTTGAAAGTGGATACATTTGTACCCGGGTGTGTGTTCTAGGGTTAATCAGCTCTAACTTCGGAACCGTAAGTCACATGAACTTGAAATTTGGTATGCAGAGATATCTATGGTAGGTGCTTATAGGAAGGTTTATATATCAAATAAAACAACTCTTTGGGGTAAAATTTTCGAGTGACGAAAGCTGAACTAGAAACACAAAATTTATGATATCAATTTCGTGACGAAAATTATACGCATTTTTTAACTGCCATTCAAACGTAGGGAAAATCTTTTTTATTCATACGATTCGTTGCAAAAGTTCTGTTTTTTTTTAATTGTGTTTCTAGCAGTAAACGGAAGTTCGCAACGCTCCGAATAAATAAAAAAAGATTTTCCTACGTCCTAAATTGATATCATAAATTTTGTGTTTCTAGTTCAGCTTTCGTCACTCGAAAATTTTACCTCAAAGAGGTGTTTTATTTGATATCAATTATTTTGGGGTAGCAAATTTAAAATCGACGAAAATACAAACAATAAACTAAATGTTTTATTTTTCTCAAATAAATTGCTAAAAATATTGTCTAAGTCTAAATTATGTATTCAAATCGATGTGTCCATTGCAACACATAGTTTTTCGAATACGGAATAAAGCGAAAAAGGATGATCAAGGATATGATGATATCAAGGATGATATGTATTCGAAAAATTAAAAATAAAAAAAATATGAGAAATGATAAAAACTTATCAACTTTGGATACAATAAACAACTGTATTCGTCTGATTGCCTTAGTTTAATTGTTGTTAAGATTTCTACTGGGTGTGGGGCGCACACATGTGTTTTTTTAAAGAAGTTTTACTTCTATCACGTTTACGGTGTTGCACTCGTGCTATTAAACTAATGATTTTTTCTCAAGTAGTTTTGCTCAGTGGCAATTTATATATATGTATGTACATAAGTAGTAGCGGCATATTGGGTGAACTAAATGCATTCATACATACATATTTATGTACAACTATAGATTAATAACAGGTAGGTTAAGTGCGGGTGATAAACCCTTGTAGCATAGTTAAATACTGTGTACATACCTGCAATTAAAATGGGGAAAAATGTTACAATTTCGGCATGTGACTGAAAAAAAAACTCTAAAATACACACAAATTGTGGTTTCCAAGACATGTACGTAGTGATTAGCACAGCTGCATCCTTCAACTTGTCAACTCGCGGGAAGTTTCCCGATTTGCAGGGAATTTCGGTTTAAGTGGCAATCGTGGAATGGGCGATTTTCTTCGGGGAACTGGGTATGTTATTTTTATATCTTAAAGTAACCAAATTAGACGGATATGTTAATTTTTAACCATTTGACCCTTTTTTGGAGCGACATGTTTTCAATTTGAATAGCAATATCTTCACAAAAAGAGTTTTCCCAGATATAAGCTATATACCAGATGAAAGATAAGGTCTTGCGCTAGACTTGTGGAAACATAGAATAAAATCGACTGACCAGTTTTTGAGAAAGTGCCCGAAATCTCTATTTTCAGCAGCCCGATTTTTAGTTTTCAGGGGATAACGTTATGGCGTATTTATATTTTATAAACACAAAAGATAGCGTTAGATAGCTTGTTTGAAGACTATTCTACTGATATCCACATCAATGACATGGACTGAATAGTGCGGCCTCAGTGGTAGTTTAAAAAATTGCCTTTTTTCGAATTTCAGGCAGCAGCCACGCCCACACAGGCATACAAATCAAAACATCCTGGAACAAAACCTTCTTAGTTTTTTGTGTACCTTGATTCCTGAAAGTTTGAAAAAAATTAAATGATGGTACGTACAGACGCCACATACATACCAAAGCATCTCGTAGTGGAGACACGAACCAAAACACATTTGCCACTATATCTTTCCAACTAGTGGCCGGGACTTAATATATAAGGTATCGTTTGAAAGGTATTGGCCTATAGAATAACACTAAATTTGTTGGGTGTTTCCACATGCCCCCCTTAAACCGGCAAAAGCAAAAAAACCTTTTTTGTTTCGCAACACTTTAGCCTAATTTTTAAGAATCCGGTTAATCGTTTACTAAGCTTGAATATATTTTCTGGACACACTCTGCAAGACCTTTCCTTTCGATTGGACGTTTGGATAAAAACTTCGAAATTTCGTGTATATATAAGCGAGTCATTTCAGCATGCTACTGTTGCTGCTTTCGTCACTCGCTCGCACTGCCGTGCGCTGTGATAAATAAGACTGTGAAAGGGGGCGGCAAATCCCAAAGGCGTGAAATATTTTACCAGTTTTAACTTCGGAACCATAAGTCACATAAACATGAAATTTGGTATGCAGACATATCTATGGTGGGTGCTTATAGTAAGGTATATATAAATAAGTTTGTTAAAGGGGGGCGTAGCACTTAACATTTTTATCAGCCTTAGCTTCGGAACCACAAGTCACATAACGCCTTTAATTCCTTCTGACGTGGAGTGAAACCCGCGGGTAAGAGCTAGTACCATATAATTCGATACATTGCTGGGTTCCTTTGACATTACGCGGAGGTTATACTTACAGTGCTTCGCATTCTGGAGAGAGAGTAAATATGATCACGGAAAAATATCTGAATACTGTCTTGAGAAATATTACTAAATTTTCGTATTTCACTTAAAGAAAAAAGAAAAAAACCCAAAGATGAGAATCTTGCTCCTCAAAATGCACGGGAATAGTTCTAAACCTTGCAAAAACAGAATTTCTGTATATATAATACTCTCAGGTGATAGTACACTAGTTGATTATTGCCATCAGCCATATATACTAGTGCATTTTTCTTAAAGGTTTTTAAATAATTACATATTGGCAATGGAAATTCAACTTTGTGATTGTTATATGCCAGAATTTATGCGTATGTATTGGTCGCCACTCTACATTTCCTCTGCAAGTTTTAATTCGAAGGGGGGAACTCATATTACGCAAACGAGCTGAAACTACTCGAAGCTATCCACTTACATGCCGACTATGCGGCATGAAGCACCCCCTGCGGCTTTGCCCAGTCTTCCGGGCAAAGGCGCCCGAAGAACGTCTGCGCGAAGTGCTTATTCATCGGTACTTTAATAATTGTTTGGCGGGAACCACCGCGCAGCCCACTGCATGAACGAGGGGAGCAACATCATACGTTGCTGCACATTACGTCGCACGCCGAGAAACCACGTATCAATCGTCGTCCACCGAGGAGAGCTGTTATTGAAAACGTAGACAGCGATGCGATCTCTTTAATAGCGTCAGAGGCTGGAGCGGAAACAACTGTTTTTCGCCCAGACCTGAAGAAGGGAAGTGTTCCAAGCTGGAGCGGAAACTAGTACTTTCCGCCCAGAGGAATCGGCCGGAATGGCTCAATCTGGATTCGACTAGCGAGCAAGAATTGGAGCCCCAGAATTGCGGAAAGCTCTTGAGCTATGAGCTACGGGAGCTAAGCGGATTAGAAATGCGAGCTTTCAAACCGCGAGATAGTAGATCGCATCGCCAAACTCGACGTCGGAGTAACCGCCAACGGCATCAGTGGCAGCATGCGAGAGTGGAATCCTACGCATCCCACCTCCCTGCAGGAAGCGGATTTCGTTCTGGGCAAGTGGAGGCACCAATGAATCCAATCCGTCAGTTTACTGCAGTTGGGACGACAGTTATAGTAAGAATAGAAGCTGGAGGCCGTTTGCATATGGTAAGAGCCTTGATAGATGCATGCGCCGAAGAATTAGCGTGAGACCTAAAGCTCACTCTAACGGCCATGAACGACCAGCGAGGATGTTTCATCAACATGCGTGGAAAACACGGAAATTCCGCCACATTGACTGTGCCCGCGGTAACCGTTCGCAATTATCGTCAAAGAACCCCGCTAACAAGCCTCGATGCCACGACTGCCGCTCCATACAACAACTTAAGATTGGCGGATCCCCGGTTTAACATCGCAGCACCAGTCCAGTTAATCCTCGGCGCAGAGGTATTCCCAAAAATTTTACTGGGCGTAATTCCTGCTGGGACTCTGGGCCCATTACTAGCGCAAAACACCATATTTGGATGGGTACTATCTGGTGCTTGCTCACTTTTCCTTTAGCTTTTATATTTTTCATTGCACATTTTTCTTTTCTACTACATTTGTTTTTTTTTTTGTAAATTACATTATCTTGAAATTTTGAATTCAACATATGAAATATACGCAAGTGCCTGTGAATTTGAACCACACCTTTTATTGTGAATTTTTCTTTTTTACAATTTTCTCCTTAGAATCTAGGTATGATAAATGCGGAACGTAAACGGATACGTCGCTTTTAGTTTTAAGACATATTTAAGGAACGATGAAACTTTGTGGCCTAAATACGTAAATTTCCAGATTGCTTGCAGCAAGGGGGGGCGGCATCTTTAGGCCAGCGTCTCAAATACGCAATTTAAGAGCCACCCTAATATTTAACATTGGATGCGGAAGTACTCCGACGCGGCCGAAAGAGAGAGAAGACATTCCTTAAGCAGGTTAGAGCGCACCTCTAACGAACTCAAAGCCCTGATAGCCGCTTGGCTATCAGAATATCCGCTCACTTCCCTGACGGTTATAACCCTCCTTAGCAGTGAATCCACCGCCTCCTTGATAGCAGCTACTTCCGCCTGGAATACACTGCAGAAGTCCGGGAGCCTGAACTTAGTGCTGATGGAAAGCTCTCGACAGAAGACCCCTCCACCAACCCTGCCATCCAGTTTCGATCCATCCGTAAAAAGTTCACCGCACCCTTCCTCCAGAAGTCCCGCCCGGTCCACTCATCCTTTGAGGGAAAGTGGACAGAGAAGAAGCTCCTACGAGCCGTAACGGTGGTGCAGTAATCTGTGCGATCGGGGATGAATTCGAAACCTCCTAGAACTCCAGAGTGTCGAGTCCCTAATTTGGTCAACCAATCTGTTTCCCTGAGTCTAATAGCCGTTCGCGCCGCGACTACTATGTCTGCAACGTCGACAGGCGCTACGTTTAGCATTGCGTGCAGTGCTAAAGTGGGGGTGGTTCGCAGTGCCCCACTAATACCAATTAAAGCATCCCGTTGTACGCGCTCCAGCTGCCTAGCTAGTATAGCTTTTTCCAGTGAGTTCCACCAGACTAGGGCCCCATAGAATATAATTGCAGCTTTAGGGGAGATGCCCCATCTCTTACCAATAGCTCACCTACTGCAATATAAGGCCACTGATGCCTTTCTTGCCCTTTCCTCGACGTTGGGTACCCACGACAAATTCCTGTCCAGGATCAAGCCCAATCACTTGACCCTGTCAGACAGCTGTAAGCGCAGACCTCCAACCGAAGGAAGAGCAGCGGCGGGGATTTTATATTTTTTTGTGAATAAGGCGAGCTCTGCCTTACTGGGGTTTACGGCAAGACCACTTTTGGACGCCCAGTTAGCAACTATGTTCAGGTGTTTACCTTTAACTAGGAGCGCCACATCGTCTGCATAGGCAATTACTCGACAGCCGTGTTTCTCCAGCTACACTAGTAGCTCATTCACCACGACGACCCAGAGAAGGGGTGAGAGAACCCCTCCCTGCGGGATACCCCTGCTCACCATGCGAGACAAGCAGGCGCTGCCCCAGACAGCCATGATTGTTCTGTCACGCAGTAAGCTTTCGATGAGACTGACCTCAACCCCAAGCTTATCTAGCGGCTTAGCTATTGCGTCCAGCAAGACATTATTAAAAGCCCCCTCGATATCGAGGAAGGCTTCTACGGCAAAGTCTTTGTGAGTGAAGGCTTCCTCTATACACCTAACAATTGTATGCAGAGTAGTATCGACTGACCGTATTTTACCTTAAGCATGCTGAGCTCTAGACAGGCGATCCCGAGGAGTCTTGCTCCTTATGTGCATACCAATCAGCCTCTCCACCGTCTTCAGCAGAAACGATGAAAGACTGATCGGCCTAAAGTCCTTGGGGGCCACATGAGAGCTCCTTCTGGCCTTCGGGATGAACACCACCTCGACGACCCTCCAACCTCTGGGAATGTACCCGTATCTAACGCAGCTCGCGTAGATTGGGGCCAACCAACGGCACGACACCTCCGCCGCCCTTTGCAGCTGCGCAGGTATGATGCCATCAGGTCTTGGGGATTTAAAGGGTTCGAACGAATTGATGCCCAAGCCAGGCGGCGCTCATCCAGGAGGTCAGAAACATCAGCACAGTCTCCACACACTTTCCCTAAGGAGATCTCCTCAAGGGAGGGATCGGAAGGAAAGTGAGTGTCCAGGAGCAACCTAAGCGACTCCTCGCCACTCATAATCCAGTGACCTGCCTCATCTCTCAAGTAACCCAGCGGAGCAGGACTCCTAGCGAGAATACGCTTAAATCTCGAAGATTCATGACACCCTTCAACATTTTCGCAGAAAGACCTCCATGAAATCTTTTTTGCCTTTCTTATTTCGGACGTGTAGATTCCTAGCCAACCTTATAGAGTTCGCAATCAGAAGACAACTTACCCCTACGGGCCCTATTGAAAAGTCGTCTGCTCGACGCTCTTTACTCGGAGAGCTCCACAGTCCACCAAAAGGGTTTCCCTCTACCTTTCTGAAATCTTAGCGGACATGCGCTTTCAAGAGCTTCCCTGCACGCAGAGCTGAAAACTTCAACAAGCTCCTCCAGCGAGTCTACCGACTGCACCGGATTTGGTTCTGGCGCATGAGGGAGTACTCCGCGAAAGTTCCTGTTATACAGATCGCAGTTCGTGCTCCTCAGGTTCCTGAAGGGCTTGCTATGTCGACGCGTTTCGTCAAAAGAGAATTGAATATACCTATGATCCGAAAAAGAGTGTTGGCTCAGAACCCTCCTATCCGAGATCAGAGATGCTGTCTCAGATGAACCCAGTGTGAGGTCAAGAACCTCCTCCCTGGCTGATTTTACAGAAATAGGAAGAGACTTGTCGGTACTGACAGAAAAATTTAAGCATTATGAAAATATGTTTAAATCTTTCAAATGCTTAGATACCTTGCAATCTGTTAAGGATATCCGTGTGTCTAAACGGAAGCGTCTTCATAGTCCATCTAAGGAAATTGCTGCCGTTGCACGTCAGAATAGTCTTCCGACGGACTTAATTAATTTATCCTCTCCGTGTCCTCCAGCATCAGAACCCTCAGCCTCAAAAGACCGTGTAACGAAATCTGCTTCGGATAATAAAGAGCCTGAAGTATCTTCTCTTTCCCCCATTGAAGTGGTGGCATCATCTTCAAAGCCTCCACCGCATTCCCTGTCCTCAGCTACTAACGCAGAAACTCAACCCCCTCCACCGGTAGTCCAGTATGAACCGAGGAAACTAGTTGTGATTCCGCCAAAGAAGTCAATCTTTGTTTCTAGATTTTCGAGAGACACTACCGAAGACGATATAAAGCTTTACATCTCATCAAGAATTACAACTGTCGACTTAAGCATCAGAAAATTTAATTTTAATTACGAAAGAAATATTGCTTCATTTAAAATTGACGTAAATTTAGATAATTTTAATGCGCTGCTTAGTAGTTCTTTTTGGCCCCCCGGAGCTTTCGTTCGTGAATTCGAATATAGGCCCAAAAAAGTAAATAACTAAGCTAATATTCCCCGTCATAACACTGAATCAAAAAACTAATTATTAAATCTGCTTTAAGTATTTATTACCAAAATGTAAGAGGCTTAAATACTAAATTAACGAACTTATACTTTAAAGGCCTTGAATGTAATTATCATATTCTTTCTTTTACTGAAACTTGGCTGAAACCTCACATTTTCAATTCAGAGATTCTTCCAAATAATTATCATATCTATAGACAAGATAGGGAGGACAGAATCGGCGGTGGCGTACTATTCGCTGTAGACTCTTCAATACAATCTGAAGAAGTTTGTCTTCCACACATTGATTCAGTAGAGTTCAAATGCATTCGTGTACAGGCTGGAAAAGGGTATATTTACTTAGCTCTATGCTATATGCCTCCCCGATCTGACACATTTGTGTATTCACGACTCATCTCTTTACTCAAATCAGCTAATTTACTGACTAAACCCTCTGACTCAATGATTGTGTTGGGTGATTTTAATTTACCAAGCATATCATGGAACATCATTGACAATGACATCGTACCTTTCGCGTCTAGTGCGTGCAAAAACGTATTTTTAGAGGAGATGGCTGAACTCTGCCTAACTCAGGTTAATGTACTTCACAATAAGTTTGGTAAAGTATTAGATCTTGTTTATGTTGATGATGCTTCTAAGTCCGTTGTAAATAAGTGTGATCCACTAGTTTTGCCCGAAGATGTCTACCACCCTGCTATGGAGGTATCTTACGAAATTATAAACGATGGTCAAAATTGCGATGTCCAAACATACGAACCAAATATTCGCTTTGATTAAATCTTATGCCTCTAAATCTTAAGAAATGTAAAGTAATGAGCTTCTCGCGAAGAGCTGTTCATCCCACTGTTTATACAATAGGTAACCATAACCTGGAACAGGTATACAATTTTGGGGACCTTGGTATCACGATGGATCCTAAGCTTAATTTTAATCTTCATACTAATGTGACAGTCAACAAGGCTAAAGGTGTACTTGCATTTGTGAAACGATGGTCAAAAGAATTTTGTGACCCTCTTCCACTAGGCACCGAAAAGGGTCTTCCACCTAATTTTCTACGTTGGATCTCTTCATACCTCTATGATAGATCACAAAGGGTATTGTTTAAAAATACTATCTCTGACGTCATTGATGTTACTTCAGGAGTCCCTCAGGGTAGCCACCTAGGCCCGATTCTGTTCTTGCTTTTTATAAACGATATTTCTACAGATATAAAATTCTCCAAAATTTTAATGTATGCAGATGATGTAAAACTTTATAAATCGTACGTTTCAATTAAAGAAAGGTCTTTGCTACAATCAGACTTAAACAGCATGGCTTACTGGTGTAAAGTAAATCTTATGCCTCTAAATCTTAAGAAATGTAAAGTAATGTGCTTCTCGCCAAGAGCTGTTCTGCCAGTTTCTTATATAATAGCTAACCATAACCTGGAACAGGTATACAATTTTTTGGACCTTGGTATCACAATGGATCCTAAGCTTAATTTTAATCTTCATATTAATGTGACAGTCAACAAGGCTAAAGGTGTACTTGCATTTGTGAAACGATGGTCAAAAGAATTTTGTGACCCTTATATCACTAAAACCCTGTTTACAACATTAGTTAGGCCAATTATGGAATATGGTTCGGTGGTTTGGAATCCAAGGTATCAAATTTACTCAGACAAGATAGAATCAATTCAAAAACTATTCCTACTTTTTGCTTTAAGAAATTTCCGTTGGGATTCTCAATATAACCTTCCACCTTATACGAGCCGATTAAAACTTATTAATCTTCCTACACTTTCCAGCCGCAGGCAAATGCTTGGTACAATTTTTATAGTTAAATTACTAACAGGCTCAATTTCAAGTCCGCTTCTTCTTGGCGAAGTTAGCCTTAATATTCCCTCCCGGGTATCAAGACACTTTTGCCCCCTATTTCTGAAAGCTTGTAAAACTAATTTTGAATTGCACGACCCACTCCGTTGCTTATGCCAGAATTTTAACTCTCATTCCAGCACGTTTGATATATCATATCCGCTTTTCAGCATTAAGAAATCGATACTGTCCTCTCTCAATAAATGAATCATTAAAATAAAGACATAAAATCGGCTGATGAATTTAGCTCTGTAGCTGAACAGTTTTAGATCTCGACACTTAACAAACTGCTGCCTATCGTGGCTTGGCGCAAAAATTTAAAATACTGGTTCCGTACGTCATGCGGACTGCGCCCCTCGTGCGGATGGGCGGGAATGGAGGGTAAAAACCGTTGGGATATTATTATATTTGAGATATGTACTGAGAATAGGAAAAACAATACCATTGCAAAAAAAAAACCGCCAGGTGGCGTTGGAGTGGAATTATTACTAAAAATCGTGCTTATGGTCCGATTATCCTCAGATTCAAAATAAGTATTGATAATAGGAAAATGAATTCTTTCGAAAAAAATTTGCCGCCAGGTGGCGCTGAAATTGAGTTACATATGTATAAATATGTAAATAAAAATCGTATTATTGCTTGAATTTATTTCATTATCGAAATATATGAATTCACATATCCATGGTCCTCTGCAATAACGACACAACTCAAAATTCAAAAAATCAAATCACTTATTACTGTTAAGAGGCTCATGTCTATAATCCTTGGCTAACCATAGTCTAATCCTAACTAAAGTAAGTAGTAAAGATTATACATGAATACGACAACGATTAAAGACATGAGTCACTTAACAATAGTACGAGATTTTGTTATGTCTCTAGGGCCAATTTTTAAATTTCCTATGGGGTAGTTTAAGGAGCTTTTCGGCCGGTTTGAAAACGCGAAAATATTAGATATGGAGAACAAAGACAGAACGAGACTAACATTAGAAAGCTTGCGAATACAACAAAAAATGCAGCATGCAATGAATTTCAAGGAAGACGTCGACAATATAAATTGCGCATACCGGACAGCAATAACGTGCAATAGGAGAACAGACGAGCAGAAGTACACTTAAATGTAAAGAAGTCAATATCAGTGTGTTTTTGTTATATTTTCTTTATTTTGATGTTCAATGTAAGTTATGTTTTGCAGCAAAAAAATGTTATACCAAAGAATTGTAATTGATATATTTTTCATGTACATACATGTGTGCCTAATTGCTTGTTTTTTATGTTTTGTTTACAATAAACACCAGACTCCCTGAGGAAGATGCGAAAAGCATCGAAACGCGTAGGAGGAAAAAGAAAACATTGTTTGCTTTTTTTAAACCGGCCGTAAAGCTCCTTAAACTACCCAGTACGAGTGTTTATTTTTTAAATTTTGAATTTTGTCGTTATTGTAGAGGACCACCGATATATTCATGACAGGAAAATATACATATATATGAATACTTTTGCAAAAAAACTGAAATTCAGTCGAAAACCGCCGTTTACGAACAGCTGTTTCTTATTTAATATATTAAAATATCGTGTCACGGAGTTAGTGGTCGAACTCCTCCTAAACGGCTTGACCGATATTTATGAAATTTTATGTGCATATATGGTAGGTATGAGAATCGGATGTAAAGTATATTTCATACCGCTAAGTGCAGGGGGCGTGGCACCTCCCGTACAAACCGAATTTTTCACATTGCATATCCCTGAAAGTGTTCATGGTAGAGTACTCGAACATGGTATGGAGATGTATGAAAAATCGCATACTCATGGAGAAAAATTGCGTTATTGGAAAAGGGGCGTGGCAACTCCCATACAAACCGAATTTTTCATACTGCATATCTCTGAAAGTGTTCATGGTAGAGTATTTACTCGAACATGGTATGGAGATATATGAAAACTATCGCATATTCATGGGCGCCGTTATTGGAAATGGGGGCGTGGCACTTTCCATAGAAACCAAAATTTTCACACTTTATATCTCTGCAAGTGTTCATGGTAGAGTACTGGAACTTGGTATGTACAAGACATAAAATAAATCGCATAGTCACGAAGAAAAATTGGGGCTATTGGAAAAAGGGGCGGAGTACCTCCCCTACAAACCGAATTTTTTACAGTGCATATCTCTGGAAGTGTTCATGGTAGAGTACTCGAACATGGTATGGAGATATATGAAATCAATCCCATACTTTTAGAGAAAATTGCGGCTATTTTATAAGGGGGCGTGGCGCCTGAAACGCACTAAAGCTATTACGTATCTCTGTATGCATATACACTTCTGGTAGGTTGTTTAAGATAGCAATGGAAATATGCCTTCTGAAGAAGATAAATGCGTCACTGAAAATCATGAACGTGAACTGTTGGTGAAAATGTTAAACCAAAATGTTTCAATACAAAAAATTAAGTTTGTGCGGGACAAAGTTCGCCGGGTCTGCTAGTTTATGTATAAAATCATAGCCGTCTTCGTTGTTCGGTATTAACTCAAACCCCTGGATAGATTTAAGTAAAACTTTCGGAGCTTATTTCCTGCGCATAAAGATCTTTTAAAGGCTCCTAGAAAACTCGATGGTGGCGATGGGGCCGAGTTATTTATAAAAGTCGTGTTTATGAACCGATTTCGTCCAAATTCATGATGAAAAATAATTATGCGAAGTATGCGCTGCAGTCGAAATATTAAGAAACTCCATATGTCTGTACTATTTTGTTCCTATATTTATATTATACGAATTTAAGATGACTCCCGTCGTCATACACCCTAAATGCGACCTTGCATCTACCTCCGCTTGATGAAACTGCTCGGGCGGCCACTGCTGCAGCAGTAAGACTCAAGGAAACCAGCTCTTGGATATTTTGAATGTGGCGAATTAGCAAGGAAAGTTTCGACCACATCCTTCCAAGAAAGACTACGTGGTTGGTATATCAATGGCCAAATTTGAACGTGCGGGAAAACTTTTCGTCCCGTGAAACATCGAGGATTTTTGGATCTCCTAAAATAGAAAACGCACATCTGTGCTCTTCAGCTTCCTTATAAACACTTTTGTTGGCTTACATGACCTAAGACTAGAGGTTGACGCATCGAACCAATGTTGTAGCTGCAAGATTATAGAAGAAGATTACGCACGCTTATAAGAGATCTCACAGGTGGTAAAGCTCAAGACATGGGAGCGATTTTTTTGCATATATCATCATACCGCTACTATTTTTGACAGAAATATGTGTGAGAAGGGTTCTGCTATTTAGTGATTTTAACCTAAATTAAGAATTTTTACTTTACCCATATTTGCTTTTCAACGCTATTTTTTGCATTGGCCAACGCAAAACATCTCATCAGGGGTCACGAAACGAGCGGGAATTTGCTAGCATTCTTTATAAAATAGTAAACAGAATTCAACTAACTCACAGTCCTTGACAATATAAACAAAAGTAAATCGGTGCTCAGTGTGTTATAAATAAATTTTAAAACTTATTTTAAATAACGAATGCAATCACGAATAATTTATTCATAAGCAATTTATTCACGAATAATTCATTCGTGAATGAATTATTTGCGAATAATTATATTACGGATAAAATTTTATTCGAATAATTATCTAAATAAAAATCTATTCAAATAATGCCCAACTCTGTAGTCCACCTAAAAAGATAGTCACTAAGCTACTCAAAAAAATCCTCCATCACAGTCCATGCCCTCACGCATTGTAGCCTCCGCTATCTAAAGCCATATCCACTAGGCCCACATCTAAAAATAATGGCGCATATTCATAGTCATATTTTGTTCACAACTAATTCGAAACTATCCTAAGTTACAACTAAAGCTATCATAGTGGCCTTAGTTTCGACTTTTCTGGCTAGGAAGAAGTATTTTATTAAATTAAGGAAAAAAAAGACGAAAGATGTAAAAATTAAGTTGGCAGAGCGTGATTTTGATAATATAGAATGATCTCCAATTGAAATTTACAAAGAGCGATCCATTTGAATCGGAAGATGAAATTAAATGCGTATTACAATTCGAATAAGGCTACATCACAATTTTATAAAGATTTACATATGTATATAAATGCTCAAATAATAGTTTTGTTTAATAAAACGGAAAAAATTTCAGAGCAGATGTCAAAAAACAATAGAGCAACAGAGGTTATAGCAGCTATTTCGGAGATCACCACATCTCTTCATCAGACTTCTTTTTTTCTAGACTTCAGCTTTTTCAATTTTTTCTAATAATCAATCGTGGTACAAAGCTCAATAAAAATATTAAAAATGAAGTGTTAATAAGCCACAATAACATTGACAAATAAACAATAGAGCAAGTTAGAGCAACTCAGATTACAAATCTCATGAAACACTTTTCAGACAGAAATTCCCAAAACGGTTGCTTGCTCTAAGTTACTCGATCAAAAAAGTTGGCGTAGAAAATCGTGCTCTAAGTTGCTCTAGTTCCACAATGCTCTCACCCCTAGAATTGTTCTATATCGAAAAAAGTATATCCCCATTTTTTATTTTCAAATCAAAAAATATTTAGAGGTCGCTCAAAGCGCTAAAAGTTTTCCATGTATTTTTATATAGGAAAAATAAAACTTTTCGTAGAAATGGTATAGAATTCTTGAAAATCAGAGACTTCCAATAATAATGCCCAATTGTTTATTTAACCATTTTTATACCCGAGCGCACTTGTGCACAAGGGTATATTAATTTTGTTCACATAACGGTTGTTTGTAGCAGGCAAAACGAATCGAGATAGATATAGACAAATGTATACATGAATGCCCAGAATGAATAGAGAAGTCGATTAAGCCATGTCTGTCTGTCCGTCTGTCCGTCCGTCCGTGTACACGATAACTCGAGCAAAAATTTAGATATCTCAACGAAATTTGGTATGTAGGTTTCCATTAATCCAAGGTAGGTTGGTATTGAAAATGGGCGAAATCGGACTGTAACCACGCCCACTTCCCATATAACGGTAATATCCAGAAATACGAAAACTGCGATATTTTAGTAACTACTGAAGATAATTCACCCCAAATTTATATTTACAATAATTTTCAGACGAAAAATAAGAATATTATAAATTTTTGGAAAATTCGCGTAGTAACTACTGAAGATAATTCACCCCAAATTTATATTTACAATAATTTTCAGACGAAAAATAAGAATATTATAAATTTTTGGAAAATGGGCGTAGCCACGCCCACTTATGGTTACATGTGTATATCTTGGTAACCGCTGCATCAATTTCTTCCAAACTTGGCACAGTTGTTGGCATTGGTACAGCATACTAAATGGCCGGACAATAACCACGCCCACATCCCATATAACGGTAATTTAGAGAAATACAAAATCTTCGATAAATCAGTAAATGTTACTGCGAATTTATTCAAAATTGATGCTTGCAACAATTCTTTACCAAGAAATACGTTTATGGAAAAATTTTGGAAAATGGGCGGGCACCGCCCACTTATGATCACATATATGTATATCGGTAACCGTTCTACCAATTTGTACCAAACTCGGTATTTTTATTGTGCTTGCCACATAAAAGCAAAATGTTGAAAATTATTGACATCGGACTAAAATTACGGCCGCTTTTCATATAACGGTCCTTTTCAGAAATGCTAGAAACTGCAATATTTCGAAATTTAAGGACGCTAATTTACTCAAAATTGATACACCCATGCTTACCATCTAGCGGTAGGTTTCGGAAAGGTGAAAAAATATATATTTAATACTTGCGCCGGGTATTTAATATTCGGCTCCGCCCGAACTTAGACTTTCTTACTTGTTTAATACTAACGATTTTTTATTGGTCGCCCCATTGCATTTTCGGGGTTTTTGGCGGACCTATAAATTATATGCTATGAAAATTGTTAAATAAACAACTAGGTATTATTGTTGGGAATCTCCTGCAGAGAAGTAGAGTTTTCTGGTAGAAAAATATTGATTTTTAACTATTCCCTACCATTTCTACGAAAAGTTGTTTTTTCCCCAAATAAAATACATGGAAAACTTTGGGCGCTTTGAGGGACCTCTAAATATTTTTTGATTTCAAAATAAAAAATAGGGGTATATTTTTTCGGTTTAAAACAATCCTAGGGGTGAGAACATAAAAAAAAAACCAACCAAACCGACAAAAACTCCCAATAATCGAAGTCTACCAATATATTGTTATATATACAAATCACGTTCCACAAGTAAGTTTTAGAGTTTTTTGATATACGCTCAGAGCTGGGTAAATGCAATTACATTACAATTACAATTACATTCATCAGTAATTGTAATTAGGATTCAATTCCTTCAGTTCGAAAGAATCGATTACCTTTTCAATTCCTTGAAGTAATTTCAAATGGAATTGTGTTTTTTCTCTAATTCCATTACAAGGAATTTCATATTGTAATTGCTACTAATGTAATTTTTTTCCAATTCCTTTGAAAGGAATTGAAGATGTAATTGATCTTTTTCGAATTCCATTTCTCAAAGTAATTTAAAAAGTAATAAAAAAATTTTACTGTTGAATTGAAATAGCTTTGTTAAATTTCTTGGTTGCTAAATGCCTTGAATAAATAACTTATAGTAGTATTACTAATTGGACGTTAAGAAAACTGAATAACTTAAACTGTAGCTGTTCAGGTTATAGAGTAACGGTTAAATTTTCCAGATCCTACCGCGAACACGCTTCGCGGCAGATGAGACCCATAAATGTCGAAGCAGGCATAACCCGCCCGGACTGTTGCTGCCTTGGGCACTGCGGTTCTCTTGGACAAATCCCTGCGTATCTATAAAAATGCACTGACTTAATTGTGTATATTATGGTACCTTTAATTCTATCCAAAATGGTGTGCCGTCTGGGGCCTTTGAAGTACTCTTACTGGTATCCTGCGTTACAATTGAGGATTGATATGGGGTATGGGTAACATTATTTCCTACTAAATAGTATTTCATACCAAAAATTATTGCACTTTCACTTAACCCTTGCAAACTTGTTTATTTATCCATCGATTTTCTTCGTTAGTAGTGTTTTAAGCTGCAAAACAAGCAGATATTGGCTATGTACTAATATATATTTTGAAAGCCGTTTTTTTCTGTTCGCAAAGCTCGAGAAAGGCCGTACCGATTTGTTTGAAATTTCGGAATCTATTGCAGACTTTCCAAGGATGGTTATAGGCTAAAAAAGTTTCGATATGGAAAGGGGGCGTGGCACCTCCCATACAAACCGAATTTTTCAAACTGCATATATTTGTGGTAGAGGACTAGAACTGGGTATGGGGATATATACATATATAAGATCAATTTCATACTCATGAAGAAAAATTTGCATGGCTGGAGAATGGGGCGTGGAACCTCCCATATAAAACGATATATGAAACTAATCACATACTTGACATATTTAGGTAACACTGCGCTGCGCGGCGCAATTGCATTAACACCGTAGCCGGAGTTGCCACACTAACACCAATTTATGAAAAGCGTTAACGCATTAACACCAAATAACACACGAGACCAAGGCGAATTTTTAGAAAATTTACATGTTTTTTTTCCTTTGGTGTTTCTCACCACACCGTCAGAGAAATTCATCTTGGAAAATTTAAATTTTTACTCTACAATGATGAGAATATCGTGGCTTTTTCATTGAAAATTCTGCTGAAGCTGCTGAAGCACGAAGGCACGAGCCTACAAAGGTATGACAAACATTATTTTATGGCCGGAGATTGAAGACATGAACTTGGACGATATTTCGTGTTAGCAGCCATGCCAAATAGGGTCGTCATATCTGCACTGTTATTTGAAATTTCAAACATGAGATATGAAGTTAAAGAATTGGGCCAAATGATGTGCAATAAGGTTTTAGTTAGAAGTTTTTAGTGGTACATAGTGATTTCAAATTTGTTGAAATGAAGAACCGACGGTATGGGATACCTTAGAAGCCTAGTCTATTTGGGAGTTCCTTAAGGCCTTATCATACGTCTTTGAGGCGTGGGTGACTTAAAAGATAACCTGTAAGCTAAAATACACCTCCAAATTAAAAAAATTATACATCGCGTGGTTATTTTTGTCAAAATAAAATTTTCGAAAAACATTTATTTAAGCGGTTTGACAATTTAGTTGTTAGCGTAATAATTGTCTTATGTTTTTTCAAATAATGTCCAGTGAAGACGAGTTTGAGGCACGTGATAGTGGATGTGCAGTTAACTTAACTGCAAGTAGTGCAGCGTCCATAAAGCGATCATCTGAAAATGAAGAAGAATCAGGAGATTTGTCCTCAAAAAAAATACGACAAAATCAAGCTTAGCTCCATTTTCGATGGAACATATTTTGATCTCGATTCCACTGTAAGAAAATTCATATATTTAAATGCGTGAATATTATTTTTATACCCGAGCGCACTTGTGCACAAGGGTATTATAACTTTGTTCACATAACGGTTGTTTGTAACAGGCAAAACGAATCGAGATAGATATAGACAAATGTATACATAAATGATCAGAATGAAAAGAGAAATCGATTAAGCGGTGACTGTCTGTCCGTCCGTCTGTGCACACGATAACTCGAGTAAAAATTGAGATATCTTAACGAAACTTGGTACATGCACTTCTTTTGGGCGTAGGACGGGCGGTATTGAAAATGGGCGAAATCGGACAATAACTACGCCTACCTCCCATATAACGGTAATTTTCAGAAATACAAAAACTGCGATATTTTAGTAACTACGGAAGATAATTGACTCGAAATTGACATTTAGAATAACCTTTAGACGTAAATAAGAAAATTAAAAATTTTTGGAAAATGGGCGTAGCCACGCCCACTTATAGTTAAATGTGTATATCTTGGTAACCGCTGCACCAATTTCTTCCAAACTTTGCACAGTTGTTGGCCTTGACATCACCTACGAAATGACCGAAAATTTTTAAAATCGGACAATAACCACGCCCACATCCCATATAACGGTTATTTAGAGAAATACGAAATCTTCGATAAATCGGTAAATATGGAAGCTAGTGTATTCAAAATTGATACTTGCAACAATTATTTAACAAGAAGTACGTTTATGATAAAATTTTGGAAAATGGGCGTGGCACCGCCCACTTATGATCACATATATGTATCTCGCTAACCGTTCTAGCAATTTGTACCAAACTCGGTATGGTTATTGTGCTTGCCACACAAAGGCAAACTCTTTAAAATTGTTGAAATCGGACTAAAATTACGGCCGCTTTTCATATAACGGTAAATTTCAAAAATGCTTGAAATTTCAATATTTCGAAATTTAAGGACGCTAATTTACTTAAAATTTATACACCCCGGCTTAGCATGTAGCGGTAGCTTTCGAAAAGGTGGAAAACATATATTTAATACTTGCGCCGGGTATTTAATGTTCGGCTCCGCCCGAACTTAGACTTTCTTACTTGTTTAAATTCAGTTGATTAAACAGCCATCGTCATCACAATCGTCAGAAACTAGTAGCCAAATTTTTGCTCGCTGTTTGCTATGCAAAAGAACAGTAACGCACATCAATGGAACATACACTTATTATTATTATTATTATGAGCCTTGAGCACTGTGACCTCTAGGGTGGTCTATTGTGCGTGGCCCTTTACCCTATATATGAAGGCTTTTAATATAAGCTAGCACTTCGGTGGGCTTTTTGTTCCATATTTCGAATGGATTAAGTGTTGTACCACCTAGGTGAGCGAGTCTGCGTCTAGCGAGAGCAACACATTCACAAAGGATGTGTTCTGGCGTTTCTTCGTCCATCTCACAGAAGCGACAGACGCTCGTGTCTGAAAGATTCATTTTACTGAGGTGATAACGCAGGGAACAATGTCCCGTGAAGTACCCGGTGAGAGTTCGAAGGTCCTCCCTGCCTAGATTTATGAGCTTTTTTGAAGCTTCTTGTGATGGACAGATGAACCGCTTAGCTTGTCTTTGCCCCGGACATTCATTCCAGTGCATTTCGAATTTTTTGTCGACCCACTTGTTTATGACCTCCCTTAAGTGGGCTTTGGTGAGCCCGCAGTAGGGTTCCGGGCCATGGAATAGTGTGGTAGCTCCGTGTTTTGCTAGGCGGTCCGCCTGTTCATTGCCGTCATGGCCCTCGTGCCCCGGCACCCAGCCCAGTAATACTGTAATACTTCCAAGACCGTTTAGGTTGTTGAGGCAGTCGTACACTAGTTTGGATGTTATTATGTGGGACCTCAGTGCTAGCAAGGCAACCTGACTGTCCGACTTAATGCAGATGTTTTTAGAGGATGTGCCTCTTTTGAGGCATTCTCTGCCACAGATATCGATCGCATGAATCTCTGCTTGGAAAATGGTGGGGTAGCTGTCCATTGGTATCGATCTTTTAAAATTCGGCCCAAATATAGCAGCTCCAGTTTTTCCATCTTCAAGTTTTGATCCGTCAGTGTACCAAACTTCAGCTCCGGGTTTGGTGTAGGGGTTTCCTGTGCTCCAGGATGCTCGGTCCGCAATAGATACCTTTAAATTCCTAGAAATTACTAGTATCGGAGCTACTGAGTCCCTCATATGCATTATGGGGTCATTTGTGAATTAAATAAGGACCTTCATATGACCTGTCATGTTTCCGGTTTTTAACTCGGAAGTGTTTAGGATTCTCAGTGCCGAGAGACTGGCCTCCCTCTCTATTAGAATTGGGAAGGGCGGTATGCCTACAAGAGCACTAAGTGCATCAGCAGGACAGGTCCGCATAGCCCCTGTTATACCAATGCACACCATTCGGTGTAGTTTGCTTAGTTTTGCGCTAGCAGTTCTTTGTGTCGCTTTTGTCCACCATGCCAAGGATCCATAGGTGACTATCGGCTTCACAATTGTGTTGAATGACCAGTAAGTCATTTTGGGGGAGAGTCCCCATGTCTTCCCGTAAAGTCGCTTGCATGCGAAGAAGGCTCTCATTGCCTTGTTTACGGTTGCATCCAAATGTACATTCCAGGTGAGTATCTTATCTAGCCACACCCTCAGGTATTTTGCTTCATTTGAGAGCCCTATTCTAGTGCCGCCCAGAGTCAATTCTGTCATGGATAACTTTTTCCTCCGGGTAAACGGAACCAGAATAGATTTAGTAGGATTAATGGATAATCCTTTGGTGTCACACCATCTTTGCGTAATGCGCAGGGCTTGTTGCATGCGGTTGGAGATCGTTTCATCATGCAGCCCTCTTACACAAATTACCAGATCGTCTGCATATCCTTGTGTTTCAAAGCCATGGTCGTTCAGTAGGAACAGGAGTTCGTCTAAAACCATAGTCCACAGAAGAGGAGAGAGTACACCCCCTTGAGGGCAACCTCTTGTGGCTGTAATCATTCTTTCGTGCCTCCCAGCTCCATCCTGATCTTCCTTGTTTTTAGCATAGAAAGCACCCAATTTATTATGATGGGGCTCACTCCCTTGCATATCAGGGCATCTCTTATTGCCCTGTATGACGTGTTGTCAAAAGCCCCTGAAATGTCAATGAAGGCACAAAGGGCTATGTTCTTAGACTCCAGAGCCCTTTCGATTTTCGATGTAAGGCTGTGAATGGCAGTCTCAGTGGACTTGCCTGGTTGATAGGCAAATTGGTTCTTATTCAGTGGTCGTTCCGCTAGGTTGACTTCTCTGATATGTTGATCCAAGATTTTCTCCATGCCTTTTAGGAGAAAGGAGCTGAGGCTAATTGGTCTGTAGGATGAAGGAATTTGCTCCGGTTTACCTGCCTTCGGTAAAAATACCACCTTAGCCTCTGTCCATCTACTGGGAATGTGACCCAGTAGGAGCGACGCTCTGTATAGTCTGGAGAGGACTGGGGTTATGTAGTTACTTCCTTGTTGGAGTTGACAAGGATAGACCCCATCTGGTCCTGGTGATTTGTATGGGCTGAAGGTAGATACCACCCATTGCACTCTTTCTACCGTGGTAAGTTTAGTTGCAAGGCTTTGCTCTCTACCAGAAGTGCGTGCTGGGACACCCAATTCCGGTAGATAATAGCCCGCTTTGCAGCCCGTGAAGTGAGTGTCTAGCAGAAGTCTGCAAGTCTCTCCCGGATGCTGATAATAACTACCATCTGGTTTCTTTAGAGTGCCGATCGTATTTTTGTGTTCCCTATTTAGAGCTTTTTGGAGGCGTACTGCCTCTGGGAGGCTCTTTATTTCCTCGCAGTGGTTTCGCCAGCTAGCTCTTTTGGATTTCCTCAATTCTTTGTTGTAAGAAGTTAGTGCAAGTTTGTACGGATTCCAAT
>NW_023461745.1:0-23476 GCF_013731165.1 Rhagoletis pomonella
GCGCAAACCTTGAAAATGAAAAAACAGCTTCCCATAAAATACAATCGCCGCACATATGGTTATTTGAACGATTTAGGCGGCCAAAAACCAATTTGACAACATTTTGGAGAAAACTTAAAAAAATGAATCGCTTTCGATAGAGAACATTCCAAATAACATTTCCCAGTCCCCCTCCCTTTTCTAACTTGCACAGCGAAGGCTCACCGTTGACTGGAAGCAGAATATTCTAACGCTGCTTATAAATAAATTTTCGCTCTCCAGAAAGATCGTGACGGTTTTAAGTTAATATTTTGATTTCTGCATTATATTCTTAAAAAGTAGTGATGGATCCGTATACAGAAGGTAATAATGCATTTCAGGGTACATTCTTTTTAATCATTTTATTAAGCAAATGTTCAATTTAAATGTAACGAAAATAGCGGTTTTCAACAAGTATTTTTTTGTAAATTTTTGTGAATATTAAGGAATTTGTTGTATCCCCGGGAGAGATCGCGTTATTATTCTTTGTTCAATTGAAAGCTTAGAAATTAGGCTAACATAGTGTGAAAAGACTGCCCGCAGAAAATGGCAGATGAGTGGTATTTCTTAACATAGAAAATGTATTAAGGAAAAATCTGAAAAAGCAACTAGTATATAGTAACACTACTTTAGATCTATTTTAACTCTAAAATTAAACTTTTTAGGTGAATTTGAGGCCGCTGAACTAGAATATGAATCCATTTAATCTAACAAATAAATATTTTTCGAGATATAAGCAAAAGTCATGTTTTCTAGGACTTTTCGGTCGTGTTGCTAGAAATCTGCGGGAATGTAAGGCGAACCCAACTATGATACATGTACATATATTTCGGAATAAACATTTGTTTTCCTTTACATTGGTGTTATATAAGTGATGATTAAAGAAATAGTTTTAGGTATGCAAGCGTTTAAATTTAGATAAATGTCAATTTAGATAAATCTACGATATTTCAGTAAATATTGCATCCGGATTGTTAAACATTAGTATGTAAAGTAAAATTTTGGATCAAAATAGGATTATTATTAAATTTTTAAATTATTTAATTTTTAAAAATTCTTGAAATCGGGCGATAACCACGCCCACTTCCCATATAACGGTAATTTACAGAAACGCGAAAACTGCCATAAATCAATAACTACTGAAGCTAATTAACTCAAAATCGATTCTTGGAATAACCTCTTAGCATTAAATAATATTATTACAATTTTTTGGATAATGGGCTTGGCGCCGCGCACTTTTGACCACAAATGTGTATCTCGGTAACCGATTTATCAATTAGTACCAAACTCGGTGGACTTTTTAACCATGGTATGGAAAAGCAATGCGTTGAAAATACGAAAACTCCGATATTTCAGTAATTGAGGACGCTAATTTACTCCAAGTTAATACTTACAAAATTCTCTTAACAATAAATAAGACTACTAGATTATTACAAAAATGTACTTTTATTACATTGGGTGCGTTCGAGCTAAGTAATAATTACCGCAATATTGCAGACTTGTTGCTTTCCAGATGACATGTTGCTGATGCTCACCTGAAACTTTTCTAAAATGTTGCAGAAATTGCGCAGTAAAAATTTTTATCTTGCTTCTGATTTGCCAATGATGAGTCACTGATTGTCAAAATTTTGTTCGCCCAAATTTTCGCGTAGAACGTGATACTCTTTCATAAAAGAGTATCACTGCCGCATTAATTGCTCCTCGAATATACCCATTTCTTACCTTTACTGTGATACATATTTGAATTATTTAATTCCTTTAATTAAAGTTGAATTGGATTTTTTAAACCCTCGGAGGTTCCTTAGAGATAAAGCCTTTTCAAACCCATTTCCATTGATACCCAGATTACAGCAATTCATTTAACTAATTGAACAAAATTTTTAACAGGTGGCAACTCTGTTAATGTTTTAACCTATATTTACTTGATTTTAAACATTTACAATTCTCAATGTCAAAACACGTCTTTTATAAACATTTCGAGTTGAAATATTAATAAAAATAATTTTGGCCGCATAAATCGTCTAAATACCCCTATGTGGCGACGTTCAGAGTCGACATAAAACTGTAGGCACCCCCTTTGTGCCACAACATTAAGGCCCACGCGACAAATCGGAGGAGAAGTTCTGCCAAACACTAACATATTGTGTAAGCGCCGGACTTTATTATTATTACAACACGTAGAGATTGAGGTGTTGACTTAAACACCGAGGCCGCGGGTTCAAATCCCACCACATGCAATCCTAACCATAGTACAAATTTCTGCACTTTAAAGCCCAATTTATATCGGGAAGAATTGTTACAGGCCAACCTTATATGCGTGCGTTAAAAGCTAACTCAAATTCCAAGATTTGTCTTGCGTGACATTTCGATTTGACGTTTATGCTCAATTGGCATTTTGGCGCGACTTTGAATTCAAAATTTTTGTCAGCAAACTTCTGTAAATTTTACAGAAATGCAACTCTGAGAAATCACGCACTCAAATTGATTTGGGTTTATCAAATGAGAAAAACTTGCGTGCGTGCGTAGAAAAACTCTCGCCGGTAATATTAGATTGAGCTGTTAATAACATTATCCTTCACTGAGAACAAAAACGCGTTGTAAGAATAAAAATTTTTTATTTGATTGCCGTTTAAAAATGTTCGTATTTAAATCAAGTGAAAAGTCTTAACAAAATGGATTTTTCCATTATACATGCACTACGTACATACACTACGTAAATATTCAATTCAAATACTCCCGTATTAAAATGAAGAATTTTTCACTACACGGATGGCGTTTTGCAAGTCTCGGATGCTTTTTCATATGTAATTAAGAAGGTATATGTATACAAAGCATGCACAGCGGTGACAACACATACACACATACATCCCTGCAGTGAAAAATTATCAATTGTTAAAACTAACCAACTTATAGTTAGCTTTTTGGCGAGATTTCGATTAAAACCTCACTTTTAATTAGCTATGACAAAACCAACTTAAAGTGAATTGTAAAGTCGTGCAGGAGTCATGCAGACGCAATCGGGAGTTGGTTTTCTTTACAAGTTTCTATTAAATATCCTCATACAAAAATTACTTTCAATACACTTTTTTTCTGAACTTCGCAGATTCTTTTTCATATTCAGGACAAATAAAAGGAAGATCGAAATTTTATACTATCATTTTGAAGTTATGTCTGACGGTGTTCGAATATGGGGCCACCCAGAGCAGAATATGTAAACAAATATGAAATGTAATAAAATAAAGTAAATAAATAAGTAAATAAAAAAGTAAAAAAACAAAAAAATATTTTGTTTTTCTTATTGATATTTTATGTCCAAAAGTAGTTAGTTACAAGTTAGTTGACATGTAATGCAGAGGTATCCAGGTCTGACTTTTTTGCGGCCATCGCCCCACAAAAGTAGTTAGCTTTTTTCGAACAAAATACACAGTTAATAGTTAGCACTAGTGTTCGCGTAAACAGACTAAAGTTAGGTATAAGCTAACGTCACTCCCTGCAGGGATGGTATGACATAATGCACTAATCGCGCGCTGTGATGTTGATTCAAACTCAACATTTGAAAAAAACCTTTACATGTATGGCTGTAGCTGAGTGTGCAAAGGCGCTTGATACAATTAGTTGCGGCCAAGAGGGTCCGGGTTCAATTCCCATCAGACAGACATAAAATGAATTTTTTTTCTTCTTAATTACGAAAAAGAATATGTGTACTTCACAACCACATATTTTATAACGTATATACTCAAATTTAAAACGAGTTGGGTTGGTGCTCTTTCATATGCGTATTTTTTCAATTTAGCACCTTTTTTTTTTAAATTTTTTCCCCTCAGTGTTGGAATGTGAGTTTATGATATTCGATACGATACTAGGGTTCTGGTACTCGATTCCAAAAAATACCGTTTTAAAACTATCGTGTAGAAAATATCGGTATCGAATGCCAAAAGTATCGATATGGTATCGTATCGTATCGAAATTCGTGCCCCTACCCTTGTCAAATTTGGTTTGGATACAAACCGGTTTCGACGTTGTGCCAATTACAGTGTCATTTTTCGTTCGGAATGTGTCGATATTTGCGACCCACGGAACAATGGCACCGGCACACAAAAACAAGTTGCGGGTGCTTTTAACCGTCCGTTTGACCCGTACAAAATTCCGAGTAAATTGCGAAAATTGCAAATTTTTTTGCTATTTTTTCGCATTTTCATAATTTAGTGTACGTGTCAAACGGACCTCAGATTTGAATTCAGTGGGTCGAAATACATGTCGATAGGTGGGTCTAGTAAAAAGCACGCGACATTTTTTTTTGTGCCGGAATAATCAAAACGATTTATGGACCTTACCGAAAATTGCCAGATGGCCACTATTAAAATGTGAGATGGTAGAATTCAAAATTTATCGCAAAAATTCGAAAGTTGTTTTAGAAGTGCAGCCCTTGGTGCTGCCACTGTAATTGAAATATTTCCAGTATTCGAATATGAGATGACTCTAATTTTATCGAAGTAATTTTGTAGAAGTGTCAGTAGTGCTGCCACTGAAACTCGAATGGCTTTTATAATTACGCACATGCAAAACATAATTTATTTCTTTCTAGTAATGCAAATAGATATTTAGTTGCAAAAGTTACCAAAATGAAACAAAACTTACCAAGTTACCAAACCGTTTAAAAGTTACCACTTTTGGTAGAAAGTTACCAATTGTGGCAACCATGTACTGTGTTCGAAGTTCTACTGTCTCTCAAGAAAAATGTTTTACTCTCCAGAAAAAGCCCAAAAAATCATTATTGCGTGTTGCTATTTACATAATTATCTTATAAGATTTCAATACTGTCCTTCGAATTACGCCGATGAATACAGTGAATTCGGAGAAGTGGTGAGAGGCAAATTTCGCTAAAGAAAGATTTTGACTAATGTATTTTCCTTCACCTCTTAACTAATTGATTTGTTTGTCTTTTATATTAAAATTAAAATATAAAATTAAAATGAAATGTAAGCCGCTTTAATAATCATTTATTATACATTTCATGAATATACAATAGTATATTAATTTTGGTACGATGTTTGTATTTACAAAAAAAATACGGTTCATGCTTTAACGAAAACCATAAAAATCAAACTTTTAGTTTTTATATAAAGCTTAGAAAAATTCAACAAATATTCACAACATTTTAAACTTTTTAATATGAAAATTTTTAAGTATGCTTTTTATAGCCTGTAAAATTTTGGTATAATAAAGTAAAAGTTTTAAGCCGCTGAAAAATTTGTGTTGATTTTTAATCGGTCCTATCACGAATTTCACATGAACAAATATTCCCAAAAATTATAAAGCAAAACAAAAACAATTTTTCCCTATTTGTTTTTGTTTTGCATGTTAAATTATGGGAACGATTTATTCACATGGAATTGGCGATAGGGCTGAATATTTTTTTCTCGCTGACGATTTTTGCACTCTTTTCCAAACATGTTGTATGAAAAAACCCGCAAAAGCCGTCAGCGAGAAAAATATAATTAAAAATCAGCGCAATTTTTCAGCGACTTAAAACTTTCACTTTATTATACCAAAATTTTACAGGCTATAAAAAACATACCCAAAAATTTTCATATTAAAAAGTTTTAAATGTTGTGAATATTTGTTGAATTTTTCTAAGCTCTATAAAAAACTAGAAGTTTGATTTTTATGGTTTTCGTTAAAGCACGAACCGTATTAAAAAAAATAACAAAGACATTTCAACTTTAAAAACTTTGCTAATATTTAATCAAAAAAACCACCGCGTACTTAGTATTGTACCTACACTTGTGGTCAGCTGATTAATTTAAGTGATATTTTGTCCAATTTCGGCTACTTTTCTTTTATCTATTTAATGTTTATAATTTGTTTATATAAGTTTAGCAAATTGCATAACCAGCTCCACATAAATCCACAATTCAAACTTATTACAAAAATTTAAAAATTCAACAAAGTTTAACAATTACACCCTACTAAAATTTAACTGGCTATAAAACTGCAATTTTCCTAAACAATTTTATCAAAAAGTTTAAAGTTGTTGGGTGTAATTGTTAAACTTTGTTGAATTTTGAAATTTTTGTAATAACCCTGCAAACCAAAGTTCCCGAAATCTTAAGGAAATCGTTAGGAGTATCTCATTTCTGTAACGATTTTTTTACGAATTTTTAAAGAAAATTATATGAACTCGTAAAGAAATTTCTGTACGAAAAATAAAGAAAATTCTGGAAAAATTCTGAAAGATATTCTTCACATAGCAGCATTATTTTCGTTGCTTCACAGATTATCTTCCGAAATTTCGTAAAGGAAAGGAAGTGTGCGTAATTTATTTCATTTTAGAAAATTCGGCAAAAAATCGAATTAAATCTTAACGAATTCTTTAAAATTTCTTTGCAATGCAGAATACTCTGAAAAAATGGTTTGCAGGGAAGTTTGAAATGTGGATTTCTGTGGAGCTGGTTATGCTATTTGCTAAACTTAAATCAACATTAAACAGATAAAATAAAAGTAGCCAAAACTGGTTAAAAGGTCACTTAACTTGATCGAATTACTGTATTTCATTTCTATTTTTAGCCGTTGCACTATTTTCATGTTTTTCAATTTCTTCGTAGGCCATTTGAGTAAATTTGGCCCCCAATATATTCGCCGTGCTTTGTGGCAATTGTTGTAGAAGCGACTCCAAATGCTTCAAAAGAGGCTCAAACTTTGACTTCTGAGCCATCTCCGCTTTACGTAGCTCCACTGTGTTGCCCATTTGCTCAACAATCTTCTCTGCCGAAGATTGCATTAAAGCCGCGTTAGAAATATTTGAGCGCTTTTGGGAAGTACTGGGCGTCAGCATCTGGAAAGAGAAGGAAAGGCATTCATAAAATTGTTTACATTAATAAAATATGGTAGATTAAACTAAGTCTTACATAATTATAACCGGGGGAAGGCAAAATTTCCTTGGAGTTAGTTACTGCTCTTCCGCTGTCCATACTTGAAAATGTTCTAAAATATTCAATTTACCTATGCATTAAAAAAAAAACGCTTTAAAAATTTACCTACACTCTTTGCGAAGACGTTTAATTTAAAAATGACATATCCTCGGAATACTCAAACCTAGCCACTTCACTAGCAAAGTTGTAGTCATCTAAATCGCAGGCGCTTCCCGATTTTTTGGCCTTGTTGGCGTAGAACCGCTTACTATCCCTTAAGCTCTTCCCCGCTGCTTTACAAGATTCCTCTAAAATGTTGATGGGTAAATAAATGCACCATATCCGAATAATTACAACTTTCCAGGTTTACCGACCATTTCGCTGATTTTGTACCAAGCACTGGTTAGTACGTTTCGGTTGCTGTAGTCCTTCCTCTGTTTATCCCAAATACAAGGGAATTCTTTTACTGCCGCTAGTAGTGTTTTCCTCTCTTCCTCGTTGAAGGCAATTTTATTTATTTATTTATTTAATTATTTATTTATTTGTCTACAGAACTCTTTCTTACAGACTATTGAAATGAAATGAAAGTTTTAAATTGTATCAAATAGGACTTAGTTAAATAAACAAAAAAGATCGAGCTTAAATTGTATAATATTTACACTAAAATCAAGAGCACCACAGTAGCTATTGCATAATCGAGCACATCGTACGAGAGGTTCATTAAATGCATAATTAGCCTTATTGTTTGACTGAGTAAATAAGCGATTAGTCCTTAAATTATGAGGAGAAATATGACTCTGAAACAGATCAGATAGCTCACAGCAGTTGATATTACCGTTGATGATGTTATATACAAAAATTAATGAGAAATACGCCCTTCTATCGCATAGGGATTGCAGCCCAAGTAATTTGCGGCGCCCTATGTAGTGAATATGGTCAATTGGCCAGTCGATCTTATAGAAAACCATTTTTGTAAAAACCTTTTGAACTTTTTCAATTTTATTTGCGTGAACCTCATAGTAAGGATTCCATACTAGGGAGCAGTATTCAAGCCGAGATCTGACTAAGGCAACGTAAAGCGACTTCAGAGTTTGAGGGTCTTTAAAATCAGAGGAATTTCTTCTGATGAAACCAATCATTGTGAATGCTTTAGACACAATGTAGTCAATATGTCGTGTGAATGAAAGCTTGGTGTCGAAAACCACGCCAAGATCTTTCATCTCGTAGCTACGGCTTATAACACAATTGTTCAAATTGTAACCATAATCAATGAAATTTGGCTTTCTAGTGTAAGTTACAGTGAAACATTTTTTAACATTCAGAAAAAGATTATTTATAGAGCACCATTGTTCGAATGCATGCAGGTCGGATTGCTACTTTACGCTATCTGATAAGCTGCGCAGCTCTTGCAGAAGTTTTACGTCGTCTGCAAACATCAGACAATTGGCGAACTTGAAATGATACGGTAAGTCGTTTATAAAAAGAATGAATAGCAGTGGACCACAGTGAGTTCCTTGAGGTATGCCATACCATGCCTCGACAAAAGTCTTTGATACAGAAGTGCCAATTTTTACGAATAGTTTTCTACCCTTCAGGAAACTAGCGAAGAAATCTAGGAGTTTACCACTTACTCCATAACGCTCCAGCTTATACAACAGTATTAAATGGTTGACCTTATCGAAGGCCTTTGAAAAGTCAGTGTAAATTACATCTAACTGAGCATGGTTTTTAAAAGCATTTATTATTTGGTTAGTAGCTAAGAGGAGGTTAGAGCAGGTCGAACGTCCGGGGACGAAACCATGTTAGCATCTACATATAAGATTGTCTACATAATTAAAGAGTTTTCTTTGGACTATGTTATCGAATAATTTTGCTATGGTACTCTATTTCACGATAGGTCTATAGTTACAGACATCGTTCCGACCACCTGATTTGTATATGGGTTCAATAGAGCATAGTTTCCATGAGTCCATAAATACACCATGATTTATACATTTTTTGAACAGCAAGGACAAGAGTGGAGCCATAATATCAGCACATATTTTTAAGAAGTGAGAGGAAAATCCCTCACTATCAGTTTTAAAGCTAGATTTTAAATTAGAGATTGCTTGGAACACATCTTCCGCACATATTTCGAAAGAAGTAATGGCTTCCACTAGCAGTGGTGGGAGACTATGAAAAGATTTGGTCTCATACTTTTCGTACACTTTCTGGAAAAAGCTTGCAAACAGCTTGCATGACTCTTCAACCGTCACAGAAATACTACCCTCATATTCTAAACTGGTTGGGAAGCCAGTTGTTTTCCTTTTTGAGTTAACGTATTGCCAAAAACTAGCAGGATTCGATTTAAGACTAGATTCAACAGAAAACGTGTATTGCTTAAATAAAAAATTGTGAAGGACGTCAACTATTTTTCTCAGTTTTAAAAATTTCAAACGATTACTTTCTAAATTGCTAGACTTAAACTTTTTGAAGGCTTTGTTCTTTGTGTTCTTTAGATTGCACAGTTTTGAATTAAACCATGGTGGTTTATTGCGCACGATTATGGATTTTACAGGCACGAACTTAGTTATTGCAAGCGAAAGATTCTTACACAACATTTGGTAACAAACTGTGGGATCGTCCGAAGTGCACAAGAACCCCCAGTCAGTTTCTTTAAGGACATTCTTAATTGCAACGTAATTTGCTTTAGAGTAATTAAACTCAGGCGACCCTGGGATAATACTGAACTAATAACAAGAATATCTACATCTGATTTGATGTTATAAGGCAGTAGATTTTTGTCATGGTCTAACCATGATATGTTGCTTAAGTTAAAGTCGCCTAAGTATATTATTTCATTAAACTTAACAGAATTCGTTATATAACTTAGGTTATCTAAATGTTTCTGATAAAGCTTTTCTGAGGCGCAAGCAGCATGAGCAGAAGTAGCGACAATATGCGGCGGATCAGCAATGGTATCTCCTTCTGCAGAGACAAATGAGCGAACCATGCTGGCATATGATGTATGTTTATGAGTGGCAGACTTAGAGACAGCAGCATTTGAAACAACATCAGCATTTGAAGCAGCAGCAGCATCAGTCGACGGCTTTACGTTGCTCGACTGGGGGAGCTGATGGAACATACTGCAAGTGATCGGTAGAGTCGCTCTTTCCAGCGACAGTCGAACGGGACTGCTTTTGTTTGAGTAATGCAGCAACAGAGGCGGCTGGCGTATTGACAGTGGATGCGGGAGAGCTAATTATTTCTTTTGGTTTGGTTCTTATGCTCTTTCCGTTTTTGAATTTGCAAGAATATGCATTTAGGCGAAGTTCTTTCACTTCTTCTTTAAGCATAGCAAGTGCAGAGTCAACTTCGTCGGCTAGCAGACTGCGCATTGTTTTTATCTCTAAATGCATATTTTCTGTTTTTTCTAACAAACATTGTTTATCTGCTTGCAAAGAAATTATCACCGAAATAGCGCGCGCATTCTCGGACTTAAGAGCCGCGATTTCTTTTAAAACCGACGGAAGGTCTGTTTGTTGGTTGCTCTCTCTTGTTGTTCCGCTATCATGTTGGATAGGCGTTTGTTTGATTAGTGGTTGTTGTTGCTGTGAGACATTAGCACTTTTTCCGATCAGAGCTGCTGAGTTCGGTGATGGCGAGATATCCGATTCGCCGTTCTCAACACGGTTAACGAAGGGTGGGGGTGTGCGAATAGATTTTCGGCGAGCATCTGCCCATTTTTGGCAAAAGTACTTTTTGTCAGAGCTAGCCAAAAACTCCGCATCAGCGGGCAAAACACCAACACAATCCAGATGAAAAAATTCGTTGCATTTACCGCACTAGATTTTGGCTTGCGAACGATCTACTTTTTGTCCGCAAACACAAGGCATTTTAAGTAATTTAACACGAAATGTATGATTATAATTATTTGTAAGAGTCACTCTCTCAACACATTGCCTAAACAGATTAGTTTATGATTACGTTCGGCTTTAATGTCACAGTAAAATATCACAAAGGAACGGAGCTGTGCAAAACACGTCCGCTCGCGACGACGACACGTACTTGCTTTGTTCTCCACTACACAAAAAAGAAAGAAACGGTTGAGTAGAGTTTTTAAAGTTATTATTTTTAAATAAACTCACTTTTTCCAATGTTTTCTTGAATTTCAAATTCACC
Organism: Rhagoletis pomonella; assembly: GCF_013731165.1. Classification (NCBI taxonomy): domain Eukaryota; kingdom Metazoa; phylum Arthropoda; class Insecta; order Diptera; family Tephritidae; genus Rhagoletis; species Rhagoletis pomonella. Next base: position 11,091 of record NW_023461745.1, read on the forward strand.
AACGGCTGTCAATTTCAACGAACTGTCACTTTTTGCTCAGTTTTAAATGACATGTGCATTTTAAATAGGTGTGAAAAAATGTTGCTAGCAGATTGCATGGTGTTTTCACTGCGTGAACAGAGTACTACATTGCTGTAAGATACATGTGGAATTTCACGCATATTTCACGGCAATGCATTTTGTATGGATTTTGACAGCTATTTCACGTGAAACGGAAACAGAATACTATGCTTTACGCTAGTTATTGACCAAAAAGCCAATAATAGCTATGTCAACATAAATAACTAGTGAACCCGTATGGCGTTAAGACGCCGAAATTGAGTTTAATATGTTAAACAGATGGCAACACTATTCACAAACCTTAATAAATATTGCAAATGTTTCAAGTAAATTCGTCCATCACTTTTTGAACGAAGAGAGGTCTCAAATGGCGTCGGTTTTTTATTTCCTCAAAATTCAAACCACCGTTCACCGCTAAAAAAGGTCATAACTTCAAAAAATAAAACCTTAATGCACATTTAGAATGACGGTACTGATCTGATGACCTTCACATTGAAGATCTGATGACCATAACAAAAAAACTATTTATTTATAAAAATTAACTCAAACTAATTTTTTCGGTATGTTATGGGTTGTTGTTGGTTTCTGGCTCTATCTTAAGAAATGCCCGACATACGCCTTAAAGGCCTGAATCGTTAATAGATTGTTCGCATTATATCGGTCCTTCACCGCATGGCACAAAAAAGTCTAAGGGCGTGAAATCGCGGCTCCGAGGGGGCCAATTGACTTCATCGAGACAGCTGATAACACAATTACCGAACTTTATGGCTCAAAATAAAAATCGAATAGATGGCAACCCTAACAAAAAATATTTTCAAACGAAAGTTTTATTAAAACTCTTTCTTTTGCAACTCATATTTTAATAATTAATTAAAATTGTGTAAAAGCTTAATAAATTAGGCTTTGGAAACAGGTGGCAACCTTCTGCGAAGCATTTTCAAACTGAAATCTTTTAAAGCTCTTTCGTCTGATACTTTGATACATAATTCAATTACCTGAAGAATTAAATTGATTTTAATTTTTTTATCACATGGCAACTCTCATAAACAGTTCAGATATAAATCCTTCTCAAACCCATGAACGATTAAATCACCTCTTTTAGTAATTTATTTAACTTAATAATTCATTTAAATTTAAAATTTTCAACAGCTGGCAACTCTCTTCAAACCATTAAACAAAATTTTGAGGTTTAAACTGAAGATTTCTTAGCACTCTTTCGTTTAACACCCATATTTTAATACTGTATATAACTAAATTCGACTCTTAAAGCAGGTGGCAACCCTTTTTAAAACATTTTCATATTACTACCTTTTTAAACTCCTTTAGTCTGGACCCCTGTGGGGGAACATTTTGTAAATTACCTATGTAATTTCCCTGTTTAAAATTTAATTAGATTTTTTAAACAGGGGCAACACTCTCACAGTTAAGAAGCAATTCGACTGATACATATGGCAACTCTTTTCAAAAAGTAAAACCTCATTGCACATCTGCAACCAAGCCTTTTAATTTGACACCTCATTTTTGAAAATCGAGCGAAGGATGGGGATATTATGGTATTGATTTATAAATAATCTCAACTTGATTTTTTAAAGGTGGCCATTCTTTCCGGAAAAGTAAGAGCCTACTGCACATTTACATATCAAGCCCTTTAATTTGATGCCTCATTTTTGAAAATGAAACGAATGGTTCAGATCTGATGGCCTGGACAAAAAGTCCTTTCGCGTATTATATATATAGATAAAGTTAAATTCGTCTTTTTAAACAGGTGGCAGCCCTTTTGAAAAGTAATTTCGCGCTAAGATATTCTTAAATATTCTTCGTCTAACATTGCGATACATATTTTAATCAACTGATGAATTAAGTTGAATTATATTAATTAAAGATGTTGCAACTCCGCTAAATTTAGTTCAGAAATAAAGATTTTTCAACCCCCCTTCGATTGATACCCATATTAAGTAATTCATTTAACTTATTTGAATTTAATTTTTAAACAGGTGGCAACCCTCTTCCAACACCTAAAAAATACTTTGTGCGTTCAAACTAAAGTCTTCTCAATATTCTTTCGTTTCACATCATTATTTTGACATTTCATATAACTTCTGGATAAGTTAATTAAATTCGGCATTGCAATAAGGTGGCAACCCTCTTCAAAATATTTTCCAACGGCCACCTTCTGAAGCCCCTTTCGTTATGCGCCCATATGTTGAAACATATTTCTCCAAATTAATTTTCTTAATTCACATTGAATTTAATTTTTTTAACAGGTGGCAACCCTCCTAATGTTAAGGCAAGAAACAAATATTTTCAAGACCCTTTCCACTGATACCCATTTCGTAATAATTGATTTTTTTTAGATAATTTAATGAAATTTTTTAAATGGTGGCAACTTTTTTCAAAAAAGTAAAATCTTATTGCATATCTGCAGTCCAAGAGTTTTAATTTGACACCTTAGTTGGGAAAATCAAACGAACGGTGCTGTTATGACGGCATTGCTTATTGTATAGTTTATATTCAATTGTTCTACAGGTGGCAGCTCCTTTCGAAAAAATAAAACCAGTTTGCACATCTACAGGCCAAGCGCTTTAATTTGATACCCCATTTTTGAAAAACGAACGAACGGTGCAGATCTTTTATGCGGAACAAAAAATGCCTTCGCGTATTATTTTGAACTTAATTTCTTAAAAGGTGGCAACTCTTTTCGAAATAGTTAAACCTTATTGCACACCTAACGTCCGAGCCCTTTCATTTGGCACCTCACTTTTGAAAATCGAACGAACGGTGTGGATCTGATGGCATTGATTATTAAATTATTTGAATAAAATTTTTTATAAGGTGGCAACTCTTTTCGAAAAAGTAAAACCTTATTGCACAGACCAAGCGCTTTAATTTGACATTTCATTTTTGAAAATCGGACGAACGGTACAGATCTTTTATGCTGCACAAAAATCTCTTCGCGTATTATATATATAGATAAAGTAGCAATAAATAAGTAAACAGGAAGTTGGTTTTCTTTTTATTAATATTTGCGAAATATAATTTTTACATTCTAGCTAAATCAGCGTCTGCTACATTTCTCAATAAAAAATTGTTATTAACAACCAATAACTGCATAGTAGGCAATTAATTAGTATAAGAAGACAATAAATTGTAACTTTAAGTTTTGAGTTTTATGATTGACTTCAATAAAGCGGACACGCTGTCCGAATAAACAAAAAAATTATATATTTTTGGGTTCCTTTAAATACAAGAGAACCGAACTGGCGCCCAACGGAAATACGCGTTAAATAGTCCTGAAAATTACGAGTAAGGACTCGCGTCTAAACGGAAACGAAAATACGCGTCAAATAGTCCTGAAAATTACGAGTAATTACGAAAAGTCCTAAAAATTCAAGAGACTCGTGAATAAAGTGATCGCGATTATAGTGTAGGGCTCCCTAGTAGCCCAAGAAACGGCAAATAGGTAGCATTACGTGCATGCCCGCGCTATAAAAACTCTGTTATAAAAACTCTTTTGGAAAAAATAAAAATTCGAAATCAATATACATCAGTGAAAAATTTTGGAGATACTATCAACTATTCATCCAGCGAAGCAGTTGTTAATCAGTGAAAAAAAATCTTGGAGATGTCTCAACTATTCATTCAGCGAAGCAGTTGTTAATCAATGGAAAAAATCTTGGTGGTACTATCAACTATTTATCCAGCGAAGCAGTTGTTAATCAGTGGAAAAAATCTTGATGGTACTATCAACTATTCATCCAGCGAAGCAGTCGTCAATCTGTGAAAAAATCTTGGTGGTAATATCAACTATTTATCCGCGAAGCAGTTGTTAATCAGTGGAAAAAAGCTTGGTGGTACTATCAACTATTCATCCAGCGAAACAGCAGTAAAAAAGGCTAAGGTATTTTATATGTTTAATGTATTGAAATTAGGCCACTTCCTTTACAAATAAATTTATAATTTTGAAGATCGAAATGGCAAATCCTAATAACCTTATCCGACCTCCTGTACTAGCCCAAAATCCCACCGCCGCTCAGAATGATAGGCAATTAAGTGTAGACGATTTAAAGACCCTAACAGCTAGTATCGCAACGGACATTTTGCAAAAGCAAGGGCCAAGGGTGGTGCAGGCCACCCTCAATCCCAATGCATTTCTCAAATCGGCAATAGATCAAACAATCGAAGATATTCATAGGGGTAACTTGGCAGATTTAGTCCGGTATCTTGAACGTAGTTAAGTGCCTCAAAGATTTCTCCGGCCGTCCTGGGGCATTCAATTCATGGAAGAAAAGTGTGGATCGCATATTAAGTATATATGAACCGCTAAGGGGAACGCCAAAGTATTACGGAATACTAAGTGTGATTCGAAATAAAATAACGGGCAAACGGGATATCCCCACTTTGGAATATCAATTAACAACCTTAGTTCAAGGCAACAAAACCATAGCGGAATTCTACCAACAGGTTTACGAATACCTTTCTTTAATATTTAATAAATTGGGATGTGTGAAAATGGGTAGCGAATCTCTTCGAATAATGACCCAATCGTATAGAGATAAGGCGTTTGACACATTGGTCAGGTGTTTGAATGGGGATCTACCTAGATTACTAGTCATCAAAGGGTCTGCCGATCTTCCCCAGGCCCTTCATCTATGCATGAAACTAGACAAGCAGAATTACCGAACAAATCATGCATAGAATATTAAAAAAGGATATCCAAATTCGGGCAAATATCCTACACAACAACAGTTCTTTTATCCACAACTGGCTTGCGAGCCACAAACAAGCCAACCTAGGTGGAAGGCCAGACCGCAGCCCTCCAACCAAAATCAATCCACAAATGCTCCTCTAAGGCCACCGCAGCCTCAACCGAAGCCGGAACCTATGGAGGTGGATCAGAGCCTACATTCACGAATAACTAACTACATGAAGAGACCACCTCAAAACCAGTTCCAGGCAAAAGACCACCACCATCGGTTAACGATCAACCACCCACGAAAAATCAAAGGACGTTTCATATAGCTCGTGTAAAGTTAGCAAGCGTTTTTTGTTAAAGTTACTTTTTAATCAGAGTTCCTGACGCAAGGCAATAGTTCTACAGTTCCATAATCAAATTATCAATAGTTCTGTTAATTAAAGCCAAAAAAGCTAAAAAACAAGCAAGCCTTTTTTCAGCAAAAACAGTTCCGATACCATCAACTTACGAGAAATAAAGAGTTCTGCAAAAAAAAAATTGTTTACACAAAAATTTTTTATTTTTTTTTAATTGCTTTTTAATCATAGAGTAATAAACAAAGTGAAATCAATATATGACATATGGGTGTTTCCATCGGAAGGTCCACCACGATAAAACAAAATAAAACTCTTATATCTAACGTATTTACAGGCCGATCTGTCTGCTTTTTAAAATATATACTGGCTATGTAAGTAGAATCATGTTTGCGTAAAATGGTCTTCTTAGGTGGCGCCAAGGTTGAGATATTTCGAAAAACCGTATTTATGGTCCGATTTGGTTCGAATTTGGCGTTGAAACATAATAAATCATAGATTTCCAAAAAATTTACCCTGAATTCGCGCTAAAGTCAAAATATAAAGTATATTCGACATAAAATACATGTTTTATTTGCGTTAAAAATTTCATTTAAAAGTAATATTAACAAAAATATAACGATGGAAATTGGCGTGGCGTCACGTGACGTTTCACACTTGGGGTTGTAAAAGAAAATTGAAACAAGTTGCATTAATTCAAAAAACTCCAAAAACAACTAGAATTGCTGCAAATCATATTAAAATAAGTTTCATGAAAATAGCCATCCACTATTCGCAGTTTTGCGATTTTGTAAGAAAAGAAAAAATCAACTTCCATTTTTTGTCACGTAACGACACTCTCTTTAAATGCTTATATTTCAGGACCAAGCAGTTCGATTGTTTAAATTTTTCGGTTAAATATAGAGCTAATTATGTGCTATACAATGGCCCAAAAAAGTTAAAGAAAACAAATGGTATTCCTTTTTTGTATCACATTGAATCGTACGACTGCCACGTATGCGACGTATGGAAATACCCATATTTATTTTTTATACGCTTATATGACAACGGTTTGTTATTGCGTTAACCCATTTGAAACCAGCAATATTATAAATTAATTTCAAAATAAAAAAAATTTTGATTTCAAATCAAAAAATAATTGTTTAGAAATTAAAGAACAAAAAGAAAAAAAAAATCGTTTAAAATGCCAGATATTTTCTGTTTATGCAGAAGCACCCACATCGATGAGGTAGATATGTTTCGTGTGCCAACAGATGTTACGCAAAGAAGGGAGTGGATGAATGCGTGCCGTGTTAAACTAACTGGATCATCGAAAGTTTGCGCTCTGCACTTGAAATCGAATGAAATCATTTATGCAAGTATTAATGCCAACAGAAGACGCCTCGATCCAGATGCAGTACCATCAAAGATGTTACCTGCTATTTCATCAGATGGGAGGTAGTGATCAAAGTGTGGGTATGTTCTCAAATGCATTAGTGCAAAGGCATATCGTGAAAATAACGCCCAATAACTACAACCGAAGTGCGCCAAACAGATGTGAAGTATCGCATAAAATTTATACTTTCGCCAATTTAGTAATAATAGATGGTCCTGATTTGCAGTAATTAATTTGAGAAAGAATCTTTAATCTTAATGTGTATATATCTGTCGTATAAGCAATAACCGCCTAAGTCGACTTAAGAAAGAATTGAGTTATATAAGCTATCGTCGTCTGCAACTACTATTCCATGCGTATGTGAAACTCCCATCTCGTTAGCTAGGCTATTTAAAAAGTTATAGATTAAAATATTTTGGTTTACCCATAAGGTTAACATTACAATCTAAGCTTGTAAAGCGATTTTTCTCGGATTCAGGTTTTTCGACTTAGGCGATTATTGCTTATGGCCACAGATATAGACATATATGGGGAAATCTTTTGAGATGGGGACATTCTGCGTACTGGCATATTGTTCCCGAGACAAAGCAGCTGCACTGCCAAGTGCGGCTTCTGTACCTTCGTCAATACTATTTATATGTGTAAATATCAGTAAATAGTTACTCACAAAAAAATACGGTTTAAATGACTAATTTACTTGCTAAAATCGAGAAAATCAGGAAATTTCTAGTGCAACTCGCATAAATTCTGAAAAAAAAATATTGCAACATTGAAAATCTAACTAGACTAGGCTAATAGGAATCAATTTTAAAGATATGATTGAAACAGAGTAGCAATTAGAAAATATTAAACATATAGGTTCTTCAATTACGTTGAGAAGTAATAAATTTTGGTAAAAAAATTGTGCTATTTAAAAAAAAAAACAAATTATTAAAAATCCCCCATCTCAAAAGATTTCCCCATATACATATGTATGCGTACATATACATATATAAATACTATAGATATGTATTAAAATCTTCTTAAAATTTCTTAGGATACCGGGTAAACTTGTATTTGCAAAAGTTATTTCATCCGATAGAAAGTTGTTTTCGTTGTCTTGCATGTTTTGTGACCAAGAGTTTTTACTGTGGAACTGGGAACTTTCACACCTGCGCGAATGCCATTGCACAAATAACAGTTTATATGCAAGTAAAGAGGTCCAGACTGAGTGAGTTCTGTTGGTTTAAAACAATGTCGAGGAGATTTTTAAGTGATACTTAGTCACATATATATGTGCACACATACATATATATATTAATGCGCACATGCAATGTGTAGAGGAAAATTTTTATATGAATGAATCATTACCTTAATATAAAAAGGGGCTATCTAACATTCTCGCTGAAATTCAAAAACAACGTAACTAACTAAAAATCCAAATTTAACTTTTTGATATTTATGATGCATTTCATTTAATTACAAGTCCTCATATTATAAAAACAAACAAGTTGTGTTTGAATTCGATAAGCCATAACACATTGGTACATACATATGTATGTAGCTTTTGTTATATGCTTAATCGTACCATACGTGAACCAAAGCCGAAAGAGGGTTAATGGTAACAAATATACGAATTGTTTACATTTAAATTTTCAAATAAGCGTACGTCAAATATTGATTTCACTTTGTTTATTAAATTATGTTTTTAATCAGAGTTCCTGACAGCAAGGAATAGTTCTACAGTTCCCTAACCAAATTTTCAATAGTTTTGTTAATTTAACCCAAAAAAGCTAAAAAACAAAAATCGCTTGCTAACTTCACGCGCAAGCCTTTATTCAGCAAAAACAGTTCTGATACGACCAACTTACAAGAAATAAAGAGTTCTACAGTTCCCTGATAGTCCCGAAAAAAGTTCCGCGAAATCCAGAAAAAAAAATGTTACATACATTTTTTTTTGTAATTACTTTTTAATCAGAGTTCCTACAAAACTGTATACTCAAAGTCTTTCTAAGGGCCGTTTTCTCAAGTAGTTCTAAAAATTTATCTGCTCTTTAAAAACAAATTTTGTTCTCAAAAAAGGGTTCGAAGGGCAGATAAATTCTAAAAGGTACTTGCTCGTAATTTCTACCAGTTTGGTTAATTTTTTTTTTAATATTGCTCAATGGTTCAACCTTTGATTTATATTGTTTTTGTTAAAGAATGGACTATATTTTTATAGAAAAGTAACTAAAATTAAATAAAGCAAAAATTGTGGAAGCTTCTCAATGTGTGGTGGCTGTAATTTTTTCGACCACTGTATTATAATGTACGTATGGCAATGCCATCCTATAGGTAACGAGTTTTAACACAAGTCAATCAGGTGATGGCTTCTATTATAAAATGACGCAGCCACCTGGCGGCTAAATACTTTATAAAATCCTCGTAGAAATTAATATTATTATAAATATTAAAATATTAAATATATATTAAATATTATAGCACCACTATACGAGTAACGAGTTAAGAGTTAGCCAATCAAGTGATCGCTTCTATTACACTAGTCGACAAATTTTGACGAACTCGTTTTAACCTAAGAAAAAAAAATGTTTTCTAAGCTAATTTTGGTTCGCTGAACACGAAAACAATACCCATTCTTTTTTTGAAAGAAGCGTCTTCGATATTTTTTCGAAAAACGTGTTTTTTGGTACCTCTCGCAGTTATTTGTCAATATCTTTTGAAAAAAGGAATTTAATGGACACAGCAGCAGACCGTTCAAAAGGTATTGATGTGACCTTTGCAAAAATATATAACTTGTGCAGATTTAACTAAAAATTATTATTGGTACTAGCGACCAAAATCGAAAAAAGTGGAGTTTTCAATCATTTTTGAAAATTACAAATTTTTAGATGCTTATTTTTAACAAAAAAATTGTGCTTAAATTTTTTTATTATTTCCTTATTTTATTTTAATATTTTTTTTTCTTTTTCTTTTTATTATTTCTTTATTTAATTTTTATTTTTTTTCTTACTGTTGGACGCAAATTCAAGAAGACTCTACCCAACACAAAAGAAAAACTTCAAGGGAAAAGCTTATTTTCGACAAAAAGTGTGATTGTGTCAAAAATGCAAAGATAGAATTTTTACTCAGTGCTCCATACCATCTTAATTTTTTGTCCGATTTGGATGATCTTAAACTCAAAGATTACTGCAATAATTTTTCTTTTACTCAAATTTGAAAACAATTTTTCATTTCATTTCATTTCATTTATTATAAAATATAACATTAGCACAATAAGATCCCAATGATCTTTTATGGTACAACTGTAACTTATAATAAAGAATTACAATATGTTAATGTTTAAAATTAAGTAATATATAAGTCAAAAACAGGAACAACAAAAACTTATAAAACTCTATAGAGAATCACAGGTGGAGCATAAGGAAAACATAAGAATAATGTATTGATTACCCTATACCTAACTAGATAGCGAGCCTCAGAGGAAAGGGTATAACTTTGGATATGAAATAGCATTTTAACGAAAATAAGAATACAAAACACTCTTAAAGTTGCTTATGATCAAACTATTACGAATATGAGATGGAATCGAGTTGCAGGTGCGAATAGCATTAACAAAAAATAGTCTTGCAGATGTTAGATAATTATAGTTGGGCATGATCAATTCCGTTAGGCGCGCAGATTTCGGGAAAGACAATTTTTCAAACAGATAGCTAGGTTCCTTATCCATCATAAGGCGAAATAGAAAAATGCAATTTCTAGCCTTCAAGTATTCAAAAATACCGCATCCCAAGAGCAGTGATTTCCATTCAGATATATGATCGTATTTCGCCAACCCAAAAACATACCGCGTAACGTGATTGAATACCACATCAATTTTATGAGCAGATTGTGAGTCCAGCTTACTGTAGATTAATTCCGAGTAACATATTATAGGCAATGTTAATTGAATGGCGAGTTTACGCCTAATGCACACCGGTGTAAAAGTAGCAGACATTCTTAAATTCCGCAGAGTATAATATACTTTGCCGACAACGGAATTAATATGATCAATGCAGGTTAAACTAGTGTTTATAACAAAACCTAGGTTAGTTACTTTTGACACAAACTTAAGGGACTTATCACCAATGTACAGAGAAGGCATCACATTACAATTAATATTTCTTTTACATACTGGTGAAACAAATGATTTTTTACTATTAAGACATAGACCGTTTCTCACAGACCATGAAGATATAGACGACAAATCACTATTGAAATCCGCGCAAAAATTAACCACATCGTCATGAGCCCCTGACAAATAAATTTGAATGTCAACCGCATAAGCATCCATTTTTGCATGTTGACAAGTATTAAATATGTCATTAATGAACATGCTAAATAGTAATGGTCCCATAATAGAGCCTTGGGGTACACCCGTTGCTAGCGGTCTATGTTCGGATACTTCATAACCAATTTTTACTCTCTGAGCTCTGCCGGACAGCAAGTTCACTAAACCCAAAGTAATTCCTAAGTTTAGAGCAAAGTAGGTCATGGCTAACCGAGTCAAAAGCTTTGGAAAAGTCTAAAAGGCATAATAGTGTCAAATTGTAATTGTGTAAACAAAAAGCATCTAAAAATGTGTAACTTTCAAGAACGATTGAAAATTCCACTTTTTTCGATTTTGGTTGCTAGTAACAATTATAATTTTTAGTTAAATCTGCACAAGTTATACATTTTTCCAAAGGTCACATCAATGCTTTTTGAACGGTAGGCTGCTTGTGTCGATTAAATGATTTTTTCAAAAGATATTGACAAATAACTGCGAGAGGTACCAAAAAAAACGTTTTTCGAAAAAATCTCGAAGACACTTCTTTCAAAAAAAGAATGGGTATTGTTTTCGTGTTCAGCGACTTAAAATTAGCTTAGAAAACATTTTTTTTCTTAGGTTAAACCGATTTCTTCAAAATTTGTCGACTAGGGTAATAAAAGCGATCACCTGATTGGCTAACTCTTAACTCGTTACTCGTGTAGTGGTGCTACCATATTTATAATAATATTTATTTCTACAAGGATTTTATTAAGTATGTAGCCGCCAGTTGGCCGCGTCGGCATTTGATAATAGAAGCGATCACCTGATTGGCTAACTCTTAACTCGTTACTCGTATAATGGTGATACCATATTTATAATAATATTAATTTCTACGAGGATTTTACAAAGTATTTAGCCGCCAGGTGGCCGCGTCATTTTATAATAGAAGCGATCACCTGATTGGCTTGTGTTAAAACTCGTTACCTATAGGATGGCATTGCCATACGTACATTATAATACAGTGGTCGAAAAAATTACAGCCACCCCACACATTGAGAAGCTTCCACAATTTTTTCTTTATTTAATTATAGTTATTTTTTTATAAAAATATAGTCCATTCTTTAACAAAACCAATATAAATCAAAGGTTCAACCATTGAGCAATATTAAAAAAAATTAAACAAACTGGTAGAAATTACGAGCAAGTACCTTTTAGAATTTATCTGCCCTTCGAACACATTTTTTAAGAACAAAATTTGTTTTTAAAGGGCAGATAAATTTTTAGAACTACTTGAGAAAACGGCCCTTAAAAAGATTTTGAGTATGCAGTTTTGTAGGAGCTCTGATTAAAAAGTAACTACAAAAAAAATGTATGTAACAATTTTTTTTTGTTTTTTTCCTGGATTTCGCGGAACTGTTTTCGGGACTATCAGGGAACTGTAGAACTCTTTATTTCTTGTAAGTTGGTCGTATCAGAACTGTTTTGGCTGAATAAAGGCTTGCGCGTGAAGTTAGCAAGCGATTTTTGTTTGTTAGCTTTTTGGGTTAAATTAACAAAACTATTGAAAATTTGGTTAGGGAACTGTAGAACTATTGCCTTGCTGTCAGGAACTCCGATTAAAAAGTAATTAAAAAAAAA
>NW_023461746.1:0-23460 GCF_013731165.1 Rhagoletis pomonella
ACTTTTGACCTCTTTAGCAAAAGAGAAAATAGCAAAGAAACCAAAAACAAAAAAAAAATTGCAAATAATTTTTCGCAAATAAGCACCTTGCGCGCAACGTTCCTCCTTAACAGGGCAACCAGAGTAGCAGGCAAGGCAGTGACTGATCAGCCCAGCAAGCATACCAGTTATTAACTACTACTCGCACGAATAAAAAAAACGCTTTGCAAAAAATTAGCAGAAATAAAATGTTGTTTTTACAAATTAGTTAGAAGCAAAAATGATTAATCGTTTCGAATGCGCACAGCAAAGTTAAGAATAAACGGCGCATAAATGTAGTTTAGGAAAAAATTTTGGGCGAAAATAATTTGCCATAAGCACTACATATCTGCAAAAAAAAATAAAATAAATAAATAAACCACGAAGCAAGCATAAAGCACACAAATTAAGTGTAAAGAAAATAAAATTAAATAATTAACACACCGAAATGAGCGCAAAAAATTAAAAAAAAAAATATCTAAAATCTGTGTTGCAAAAAATTTGCAACTAAAAAATTTTTTTATCTGCTCGTACTTTTGTTTACCCAGAACGGGATTTTTTTATGGCTGTGCGGCACTTTTGTTCTTTGCATTTTGCAGTACCCCCCTCTACTACTTTACCCTGCCTCTAAATTGAAGTGCCAAAGAAGGTGTTGCCGGAAGATATTTTCTCAAGTCGACCGCCTCTCTCGAAAAATCGACTAATATTCACCTTTGCCGCATACCGCCACACAGTGCCATTACCACAGCGCGTCGCAACCCGAACTGGCCCGGCGCCCCAAACCACCGGCACCCTGGCACCTGCAATGACTGTCGTCTCTCTGTATTTCTGTGTGCGCGCGCGCCGCTTCGCAACAACTAAACAATACAATACTTGATTTAGTAATCGCCTGCCTAATTAGTTAATTACATGCTAAATTAACTTGTAATTATTATAAATGCGCCATTGGAATAGTTCATTTCTGTGTATTTCTCGTATTTTTGCAACCAAATATTTCGGAGGATTTTTTTTTTTGTTTTTCGTTTAGCTGTTGTTGCTTTGGTTTGCTAATCACCCAACTGAAATTCCACAGCAATGACAAATAAAAAATTGGCAAAAAATGCTGCCATTGGTATGTAGATTGTCGAAGGTTTTTTAGCTCAAAGTTTTTGTATACAATGCTTTTTGTTATTTTTTAATACATAAATGTTATTAAGTATGTATTTGTTTATACATAAGGGGGATAATTACTATGTTAGCAAGGCTAATAGTAGACGAATTCATTTTAAAAGGTTTGTCTGATAAACTTTAATTCATTTAAAATGCATAAAATGAGACAATCTTCTGAGTTTTGACAGCATTTCAGAGGGGTAAATTTCGTTAGCGTTACCCACCTAGCCTACTCTCTAGACTTATAATCCTCCGAATATATCCTGTTCGCAAACCATAAGAAAAAACTTGACATAAAGGTTTCTGGTTGAATACGTCAGCGAAAGCAACGTCAATCTAGAACTATGAGCAAACCGACGAGAGGGCTGGGGGTTCTGAACCTCAGTGATGAAGAAAAGGTTTACTGCAAGAAATGACATCAATAATTCGTTTTCATTTCTGTGGAATTTTCATCATAAGAACACAGGGGAACTTTAGGCAGCGATAAATTTTTCATTGATGTGTCAGAGGATTCAACCAATGAAGTTTTCACCCGAAAAATGCTTTTGATACAAATTTTTATTCTTTTCTGTCTCCGTACAACTTCCTAAATGCTATTAATACAAGAATTTGAAAGGCTTTTTCCAAATATGTGCATGGATTTGCGAATATACGTTCAGTGTTTTAGCAAGAATTAAGAATGTCCATCGTTCATGCTCGTTACAAAGTAGGTGTTTGGGGGCTAGTTAACTTGTACTTAGAATCAACATTTGACAGTAAGTTGAATTTCAAGTTAATTATAGATGCATTCATCGCAGCTAAAGTAAAAAAACTCACTTTTGGTCCTAAAGTCAAGGTGGCCAATTTTCGTACAATAGTTCCCGAAGTTTTCAAGTATACACTGCCAGTTTCCAGATTACCGGAGAAGTTAGAAAATGCGAGCATTTTGAGGACTTCTTCTTGTTCAGCGCGCCGATTCTCCACTTCAGTACAGCTGCCAACTCGCGTGAAACCATGTGCGCTTTTTTGACATTAAAAACGAAGTAGATCAGTACAAATTGTTAGTAGGTTTTTTACATTATTTTAAATTTTTTTTGTTTTTTTTTTTTATATAACCCGGACTTAATATATTTATTTATTAAGGGCTGACTCTCCATTTATGAGCATAGTACATTTAATGTAAGCGGCGTAAATCTTTTCGATCATCTCTTTAGGCTGAGCAAAACACGTTGAGTTCAGGTAGCGAAAAAACTGTACGATGGAAAAATGGCGGAAAGTTGGCAACTGTCGAACTGAGCGGAACTACTCAACTGTGCGTTTCTAGGAAAAAGAGTCAACGGTTGGCAATAGCTATGTAAGTCTTATGGACGCGCCCAATATGTCACGAATTAGGAGCATAATCAGAAAAAATCGGTGTCTTATTTAGTTTAAGTATTCAGTAAGTAATTTATATTTCAAAGAAACCTTTGCGACAGTTATTATTTTATACCCTGTATATGAAAAAAATAATAGATGGAAAAAGAAGTACAAAAGAAGTACGAAACTAAAAAAGGAGTACATTTCCAGGTATTTTTTTTTTTGCAGTACAAGGGAGTACGCTCTCAAAACCAGTACGTTTGGCAACCCTAGAAATATCACAAGATTAATTTTTATTGTGGCGTATTCATGTTTATTTCAATAGTGTTATTGAGCTTTGTACCACGATTTGTTTGTTAAGAAAAATGGAGAAAACAACAATGCTTAAGCGGTAGAAGTTATAGCAGCTATTTCGGAGATCACCACATTTCCGATATTTTATCTTCCCAAAGAATTCACAATTTGCTCTATGAGCAAACAGCTCCTATAAAGATTTTATCTCAAAAATGTTCTTTAAATGTCTATCTTAAACTGACGCATTTTCACCTAAGCTAAGTCTTTTGATCACTTCGGTATGTTAATTAGTGACAATTATTTTTCATTTGCCTTTAACATCCCATGGCACACCACTATGTAGCATTATCCACATCGCCTTAACAGTACTCAGAAGAAGCACAACGCACTAACTGAAATGTTTCGCCTGCGGGATAGTAAAAGTATGTATACTTTTAAGATGAATGCATATGCATTATGCGCGCCTTTTATCGTATCTCTATATTTCACTAACTCCAGGACACCAAATATTGTAGTTCTTAACAGAAGTGCCTAAAACTTAAGAGTTTGGCCATGTTAAACACAATTGAAGTTAATTTCCGGTATTTCTCTTACTAGCGCCTGAAAGTGTACTTATTATTCACTAGCGCCGGCAGCTTTAACACATTTATAGCGCTTTTACGTTCTTT
This sequence comes from Rhagoletis pomonella, assembly GCF_013731165.1. Classification (NCBI taxonomy): domain Eukaryota; kingdom Metazoa; phylum Arthropoda; class Insecta; order Diptera; family Tephritidae; genus Rhagoletis; species Rhagoletis pomonella. The sequence goes on from NW_023461746.1 coordinate 3,465, forward strand.
GGCAATTACGCTCTGTTAGCCACACTCTTTTACTGTGTTTTGACCGCCTTTGTATCAAGACCCCGGGGTCATCTAGGGAATTAAGTTGGAACTATTCTGAAAATTTCGCGTCTCTAGCTTGACGGAAAGTTAGTTTAAAGTCGATTGGAACTTTCCGCGGGATGACCAAGCTAAATAAAAGCTTGTAAAAAGCTTTTAAAATCATGGAAAAGGTTGAAGCTCAAAATTAAGTTCGACAAAATTTAATTGAACTGAGGTTGTGCAGGGCAGTCAGTGATACTACAGCTAAGGGGAACATCTGTTAATTTTACCAGAAAAAAATCTGCTGCTTTTGGCGCTTATTTTTTAGCTATGCAATTATTAAATATTTCGAGAAAACTTGATTTCTGCCCTAAAGCAAAACACACTTTTTAAACTAGCAAAAGCGATGAAAAAGCAGAAGCAAAATAATCAAATGAATACATATACATAAATACAAGGTGCTACACAATTATATATAAGCACATAGATACGAACGTATTTTTACATATCTATTGGTAAAAATTAAAACAGCATTTGTTAATTTTCGTTGAATCGTTTAAAAATTCTTTTTCCGAAAACTATTTTATTTGCATACAAACTTGCAGCAACATTTGAAAAGCTTCAATTAAAAGATTTTTTTTTTTGCATTGTAATTTTTTTAACTCCCATTGTATTTTATTGATTAATTTCTTTACGCTCTTGGCTATGCATTTCATTGTTATGCTATGCCTTTCTGCCATTCTACAATGCTGAAAGCATTTGGTCCAATTTCACTCGCATTTCCATCGGAAGTTATAAATTCCCATCGGTAAAAATCTCTACACGCGGCCTAAATTGTTTGATTGCATAGATAAACACATGTGCATACAAATGTGCACGGTGAAATTTGACCGCTTCAATTTGCTTTAAAACGCTTTAATGACCAGCCAGCACTTAGCGGCGGCACTTTGCTTTCCTTTTGTCACTATGTTGCAAATTCATTACGACTGCATACATTTTGTTTAATGTTTAATGCTGAAATTGTTTTTTGTAAGGAATAACGCAATAACTTCAATATTTATGCTATAGTGCTCATAAAAGTGTAGCTTAGAGATTTATCGCCAATATAAAGTGGGTACATTTTTTTTTTTTTTTTATTGAAACGGCTGAGAAACCTTTATTTCAATGGAAATTGATTTTTAAACACACAATTTTTAATTAAATTGCTCGCGAGAGAAGCCAGAAGAAGAAGACTTCTACACTTTAATATCGATTGTTAAAATTATTTTTGCAATAAAAAGGTTTAGTGGATCAAAAATTTTTTGTTACATCCAAAACGTAATGACCTCAATATTTAGTTGTTTACTTTTTGTTCAGATTTTTTTATCAATTAAATTTAGTGTAATTTTCAGCACGTTCGGCTAATATATACAAACTGCAAATTTACTTCGAATCAGCAGAGTTTTTATGTTTACGAAAGGAGATTTCTATTTTAAATTTTTCTTAAAACTGAATAATAACATTAATGCGAAAAAATAATCTCGCAGTTTGAAATAAAATTGGCAAACTTTGTATCTACGTGCAAGACGTAAGATTTTTATATTTATGGAATTCATGACGTGTTACAGCGAGTCATATTGTCATAATATCATATTTTTTTCCTTTAATTCCTTTAAATTATTTTTCATTCATTAATTCAGTTTTTCCAAACCGGTTTCAAACAGTTTTTTTTTATATTTTTAGGCGGGTTTTTGCATATTTTAGGCGGTTTTTTGAAATATTGGGTTTTCGAATAGCGAGTGAACCGGATTTTTTTTGGAGTACAGAACAAAAATCTTTCGCTGTTCGCCTTTGCTCTAGCAGCTTTTTAAACTTTGCCTAAATAAGTGAATCGACTGCATGTCCTCTTCATTCTTAACTAACAGAAGGCTCAGGGAAACCGAAGTTGCGACCGGTTCGGGCAGTGGGGGGCGTGATATCAGATGAGCCGATGCCAGTGGACATTTGAAGAGGAAGTTAATGCCGTGGGGGGAATCTTACTAAAATTGGACTAAACAGTTTAACCTGCTGCAATATCCAGAATGGCGTTGTTTCAAAGTATCACCAGTCTCACAATGCAATACAAACTCTTCGTCTACGATAGGTGGGGGGTGGTCTCCTATGGTGGAAATTGCGTGTGAAAGTTGACGAAGGTGTTAATTAATTCTCGCTTGTAGTTGTATAATTGGTCTGCTTCAGCGAATGGTTTATTCCCATTCCGAAGTAATTCGGTTTTTTCCCCTATAAAAGACTGTCGTTTTATCAATAAAATTTTGTTAAGATCGGTGCGCCCAATTAAGTGTAAATTTTTCACTTATTCCTTCTTTCTTTAATTGTAATCCAAAATACTTCAAACTTATTTTGCTTAATTAATATCGAAAATAAACTCGATTTATCCGGTTTTTTTTTTTTGTTTGGAAACGGAAACCGGTTTTTTCTAATTGCTATTTTTTTAATAACTCGAATACCGAGTCACATAATCGAATGCCTTACTAGCGACAGAAACCAACGATTCGGCCGTAATTCGGCCGTCCCATTCAATATATTTTCGTAGTTATTTTTCTGAACTGATATCTAAATTTAACTAAATATATCACATCTTCAACATTATTGATTCCCAACCGTTGACCTGCTTGAGTTCTGGCTGCTTACTTTGGAGCAGCGCGAAGCTGCGAGTCAGAATATTACGTTTTACTTACGAGCACTATATTTTATATGTGAGAAGATTCGGTGGATGTACAGTGACTCAAAAAAATGGCCACGTGTTGATTTTTTTTAAATATTCGTAATGTTTTTCGAGCTAATTTTTTTGTGCTATTTTTCTATAAAAATACCATTCAAGCTTTAACGAAAAACATATAAATCACAGTTTCAAACTTTAAACGAAATTGAGGAAACTTTTAGAAATTGTCATCAAAATTTCAACATTTTAATCTGAATTTTTAGAACATTTTTAGGTATGCAGTATTAAATTTGAATCTGGTGAAGCGCCAGTTTCAACCGGCTAAAAAGGCGCGTTGGTTTTTGGAATTTTTTTTTTGGAGACTGCTTTTCCATTTTTTTTTTATATAAAAAGTGCAATTTACAAAAACTGGCATTGAGTTTTTTTTTTTTAATTTTGTTGCTAACGGTCTTCCGCATTTTATTTCATAAGAAACTCATGCTTATATGTAAAAAAAGTGCAAAAAAAGATTTTTATACAGTTTTTAATTGATGTTCTAATATTTTTTTACATTTTAATTTTTCAGGCGTCGGCATAAGTATCTGTTTTTTCAATATTATTCATTTTGTAAACATTGAATAATTTTTATTTCAACTTTATTACTAAAATTCTCAGCAGAAAACTTAATATAAGCGGCAACACTTTTAAAATATATCTGGACCAAAGGGATTTTGAACAATTCTTTTCATAATAGGCTGCAAATTCTTTCTTCATTATAACAAAGCTTTGTTTGAATACCCTTGCTTTTAAGCCCATACAAGAATATTTAACTTAACTTTCCAAAAAGGTGGCAACCTTTTTTGAAAATCTTTTCCAAATTAAGCTTTTTTAAACTACTCCGTTTGGCACTCGTATTGCAAAATTTCATTTACTTCATCAATTAAATTTTATTAAATTTTCAAACAGATGGCAACCCCCTTCTAAAATATTCTTGAAATTAAGCTTTAAGGAAATTAAGTTTGATATCCATATTGTAAAATATGATATTTGTCTTATCAACCTAATTGAATTAAATATTTGAAGCCTGTGGCAACTCACTTGAAAAATATTTTCCAAATAAAGGTTTTTTTGTCTCCATTAGTTAGATACCCAAATAGTAATATTTCATTTGTCTTATCAACGTAAACAATCGAAACTTTTCAAACAAGTGGCAGCTCTCAATTTTTTATATTGTAAGCCATTAGGAGCTTATGACCAATAAATCAAAAAGAAAGAATTATTCGAATCAGTCAAGCCGTTTTCGAACTGAACAAACGAAATTAATTTTTTTTTTTTATTCGTAAATACAGTAGATACGATATGCAGAAATTTTACACACAGAGATTCTCTACATACCAATCACCACTGTGCCTCACTTGCCACTTTGACATTTTTATTACTCTGTTTTGGTTTTTTTTTTTCTATATCAATCTTCCAGCACATGTGCTTGTGTGGGAGTTTATGCTTTAATTTACATTTCTCGCTTATTACTGCATGGCAAATATACAAGCAAACACGCACTTCAAATCACCTGATTTTTATGAGTTGCTATATTTGACATGCCATTGGAATATTCACTTGTGGATGAGCCCACCACAACTTGCCACAACTGTCCACGCAAACTGGTTAATGTCCGCTACTGCTGCAGAGGCTACACCCGCTCGAAAATTTCATTTGATATGCACTACACTTCATTATTATAACTTTTTTTTTTGAATTTTTTCCATTTCGTTTCAAATAATTATTTTCTTGTTACTCATTTCTTATTACGAGTATGTAGCGCTTTTAATTTGGTGGCTGTTAGCTTTCATTTACTGGCTTTGGTGGCTGGTTCAGCGTTTTGCATTTTGCTATTGTCACTTCGGTTGTTGCCATTGTTGCTGTTGGTTGCTGGTGGTTTTACAATTTTGTTGCCTAGGATGTGCGGTTTGTATTCGGGTATGACGTCGTTGGCACTTAACTTAAGTGACTGTAAATTGGGTCAGTTGGTGGCTTCTCTCCACTTTAATTTCATGTGTCGTAAATTGTTGTTTACGGCTGAGAATTTTTTATTTCGCTTGCGGTGCCGCGACAATAACGAGCTTTCCGGTATCTTTACTTTGCCCTTTTTTTTACTACTGTTTTTTGTAATTATTCTTTGTATTCTTTATTTTCTTTTGCTTTTCTCTCCTCCTGGTGCTGCTGTTGTTGTTGTCACGCTTTGTTTTTGCATGACTTATTCACACTTGGTCCCTGTAATTTTTCATATTAAATTTATCTTTTTCACCAGCTACTTTAATGTTATTAATTTTGGGTGATGTCTCACAGCTAACTGGTTAATGATCTCTTCACAATGGTTGGCTTTCGTTTTTCTTCGCTGGCGGCTGCCACCCCAATGAGAATGTCATAAATTTGACACCGGTGTGTATTATGATGGGCATAAAGGCTAGTGCAAAAGAAGCTACCGTTTACAGATACACACTCATATTTGCACTTCTTTGTATATAAAATATATTCCCACCTCAAGCCAATTTAGCCGAAACTGCTTAGGAATTTAGCAGCGATTTTTTTTTTCATTTTCATTTGCAAGCTTTACGATTTCCTGTTAATGGCCTAATTGTTGTTGTTTATATATTTTCGTGTAACACCATTTTGTTTACACTTTCTTTCAATTGTTTTGGATTTTTTTTTTTTTGAATTCGTGGTTTTCAATTTACTTCTCCAACAACGCATTTAAATTAAAGTACATTTAATTATTTCAAGTTTGCTTCTTAAGTCTTTCGTTGGCAAAGTGAAAATTGTACAAGAAACTGCCGCGTCAACAGGTGCTTGGGTGCGTGCGTGAGTGATTGAGTTTCTAAGTGAGTTTGCAAGAAAATTCCATCAGTCAAATTATATAGTGGACACTTACATACGTATGGAGATTATCAGTAGCAGCGGAATGACGAAGAAAAGCAGAAGTGGTTTTGTGGCAGTTCTCTAAGTCAAAGAGATTTCTGCTGGAATCCGGAAATGTACTTATGTAGTGTGGTGTCAAGTGATGCCTTAAATCGTCAAAATCAGCAGGAGGATAGCCTCTGAAGGTAGTTAGTATGGTATATTAGACTTCGTTTTTTTTACTATGCGACATCACTAGATAAACAAAATGTAGTTTATTTCACTTTACATTCAGTAATAAATTATTAAATATTATAAAGTAAAGAAAGTTCCTAGATAGGCACACATGAAGTTAGAAAGTCGTTTAAAATCAAAGCAGGATCACATCAGAGCCACGATAAGACAAGGTCGAAATTATCCACGCCGCACATAGAGGTATTTTGAACGATTTAGGCGGCCATAAACAAATTTGACAAAATTTTGAAGAAAACTTAAAAAATTAGTCACATTCGATAGAAAATGTTCCAGCTAACATTTACCAGTCCCCCTCCCTGTTCTAACTTGCACAACGAACGCTCACCGATGACCGGAAACAGAATATTATAACACTGCTTGTAAATAAATTTTCGTTCTCTAGAACGATCGTAACGATTTTAAGTTAATATTGTGATTTCTGCATTGTATTTATTTATTAATGATTACGAGTTGAAATACCCCGATGTGCGCCGTATCAACCACCTTAAATTTTTCAAGTGAGCTGCCACGTCGAGAATCAAATTGAGGTGATAATCCTCTCAACATGTTAGTATGAATAATTTTAATGTATGAGTAACGCTCGTATTTATACTTTTTTGGCAGTATAATAAAGGACTTTTTGCTACATAAATCGTTAAAAGCAGAGAAGTAGTATAAATTTATCAATCGTTGATAAAAACGATATTAGCTGACAGTAATTGTGCGTGGGAACACGTTAAAAATATGCATATGCATGTGTGTGATCGTTCATTTCTTTCTTCTGCTTTCAATTAATATGATGAAAAGTGGAATAGATAAACACTTCATTCAATCCAAGGGAAATTCATACAATATGGTGGTTTTTGGCAATTCTTTCTGTCAATATGGGCAAAAAGCCGTCAGCTTAAAACATATTAAAAATCAACGCAATTTCGCAGTAACTTAAAACTTGCTCCTTATTATACTAAAATTGAATGGGCTACAAAACTGCATACTCAAAAAAATTTTAAATATTTGCAAACTTTTAATGTACTCATTTTACTCAACGTCGGTGTAAAATAAAAATTTCATAGCTCAAATTATTTCAGAGTGCACCCCATAATAATATACTTAAATATTGCGTAGTACCCAGAGCTACATTGTGATTTTTTTTTTTTTCAAATTTTTTTTTTGAGATGGCATATTTTGAAAAACTAATTTTTTTATCAAAAAATGTGTATGTGAAAAATTAAAAAAAAAAAATTAAAAATATTTCTTTCATGGAAAATTTTGATGTGTGTATGTGTGATTTTTTCAAATTTTTTCTTCGCCCCGTTCTCGAGACATTTGTAAAGCTATTAAATCGATTTGTTTCTGTTTTTGTGCTGTAAAGTTTTTACAAATGTATTAAACAAGGTTAAATTTCATATTTATTTATTACTTATGTTTAGGCATCAACCCTAAAATTTGAAACAAATCAAACTCATGAAGTGTGAGCCCCGTCCGTTTTGGTATGGAACCCCCCATATATATGTATGTATGTACAGTCCGCGACAAAACGATAGCACATCAATATTTTTATCAATTTTGACTACTTGTCTTTTGATTTTTTTAAGGTTCATTATTTTTATATAAAATTATTGCTCTTTGTCTAACAAATACCATATAAATCTGAATTTCAGACTTTGTAAAAGAAATATAAAAATTGCACAAACTTTGAATTCCAATTTCCAAGCTATTTTAATCTTAACTTCTAGAATAATTTTTGGTATGCAGTTTTATAGCTCATTAAATTCCAGTATAATAAAGTGCAAGTTTTAAGTTGCTAAAAAATTGCATTGATTTTTAGTAATTTTTTTCTTGCGGTATCACGCATTTTCTTCCATGCAAAATAATTTTTCTATATGGAAGAGAGTGCATAGCACCGTCGGAAAAAAATTAATGATGTGCTATCTTTTTTCGCGGGCAATATGTATGTATGTGGGCGAACTTTAAATGGAAAACTTAAGTATTCAACAATTTACTCCAAATGACCTAAAAATATATATGAGTAATAAAAAAAATACCGGATACAACAAATAAGGAACTGAAAATGATTCTAAAGCGTACACCATGCTTACAATTAAATGAGCTCACCAGCCAACAACATCCGCATAAATAATTGTTGGACAAAATTTCCATTGAACCGGCTACTGAATAAAAGGGGGAAAATACAAATTTCAAATTCATTAAAACCACATAACTCAGTTCCTGTTACACATTTTCCATTCGATTATAACACTAGTAATATAACCAATAAATAAAATAACAGTTATAGTCAAACAATGCGATCAGTTGCTTAAAAAACATCACCAAACGCCATCACAGCCGTTGACCGCAGAATCGTTACGAGCACAATGCAAAGTGTATTTCACGCTTCATTTTGCTCAGCATGGCAACCGCAAGTAGTGAGAAGACATGTCCAAGCCGGGTTGAGTTTGTGAGTTTTGAAACAACCAAGTATGTATATGTTGCGATCTACGTCACTGGCTGTCTAGAGCAAATCAACAAAATCCCACACTTATAAATATGTAAATCTCTTTTAATCGACTTCACGCAAGATGTATGCATGTGTATACAGTATAAAATGTCTAAGAAAACTGGATGATGGGAATGATGAAGATGACAAGCAAAAAACAAAAAACCAAAAAAAAAACAAAAACCTGAAAATAAATGAACAGTTGAAAAGCAAATAATAACTAAAATATTTACATATGTATATTTATAATAAAATATTGGAAATAAATATTTTACAGTTAAACAACTTACTGGCTGAATACTAGGGCAAACAGCGTGAGAAATATTAAAAACAAGAAAAAAATGAGCTTAACAATTTTGTATGTAAGCACGCATGCATATGTATCTTCACAAAAGACTTCCACTAACGCATAGGCTGCTGCCTTCAAACGTTTGTCAGCTGATGGATGAGTGTGAGTTGCAGTGCCGTTGTAAGCAAATGGAACTCATTCACTTCAAATCATTTCATATTTTGACTGCTGCTTTAAGTTAAACTCTTCCATTAGCTTGTCAGTTGACTGGATACACGCCAAAGTCAAAGTATGTACTCGTATGTGGTTCAGCGCTGAATTTGTCGGTCAGTCAGCAACGCACTTAATGTCAAGTTGTTGCCGTTATAGGTCGTTTGCATTGTGGTTGTTGTTGTTGTTGTTGTTGTGGACTACCTGCTGCTACCGCTGGCTGATGATGCATTAGCATTTCATACAAGCATCCGAAAATGTTTCCATTTGCCGCTCATTGAAGCGCTTGACGTGCGGCGAGCCTTCCTGCTGTTTTCAGTTCATTTAATATTTTACCTTTTGCGCATGCTCGGTTGGTCAATATGATGTTTGGTGCCTCACTCACATATGTATGTATATGTATATGTACGTGTAGTCACTAATATACTACATATGTATGTATTCATGGATGTTCATATATGGATAAGAGATGACGTATGACATTCGAGTACTCACATGCTTTGACCTCATTCTGTCGCTTGCAGGTAAAGTAGTTACGTGCGTATTTTAGATGCCGACAAAATTGATTGGCCGTTATTAAGTGCATTGTTGGAGTTTAGCTTCTTTTTTTTTGTAAATTCAAAGTCAAGAATAGAATAATAATTGTGTACTAAAACGCAACTAAAATCATTCCAAGTCTACAGCCGAAGGTAGTCAAGCTGTGTTCGGCGAAAAGTCAAGCTCTTGTTTGTTGCTTCACGTCCTTGAACAAATTGCAGTTTTAAGTTGATCTAAAATTTTTTTCTTAATAAATTTCGCCAATAGTTTGGCGTAAAAATATAAGCAAACCTCTATGTAATATTACTCCAAACTTTCTAAAGCTCTATAAGCATACATTAAGGGCAGGTGAACGGAAAGTCGTGTGCACCATAGAAATATCTCGCCATTACAAGCTGTACACGTTGGCGGCCTTCCTCGATGTCTTGTGAAGGTGTGTCGCTGCTGCCGCTAGTGCCACTACCTCCACCGAAAGGTGCAGGGTTCCTACGCTGAGACAGTCCACACTCAGTCCTCGGGCCTGAAGGATGGGTGAAGAAGCGAATTATTCTTAGAGTTTTTTTCCCAGACTCAGGGTTGTGTCTAGTCATTGTTACGAATCCAGGACTTACGGAAGACTCTCAGGTTATCTTAAGCGCAACCAGAATACTGCATGTTAATCAGTAAATGTGACTAGCCTTATAGTTTATGTTATTCTGATTTTTGGGCCCAGCAAAATACTGGCTTTCTCGGCTACCTTCATGCACAACTGCAAATGATATTTGGAGCCGGTTCTTCTTCTAGCCTTAATTTAGCGAGCGATTCCCGGCCTTCATCGACGTCATCGTCTTTTTCGGGCTTCTGCAGTGAAATATATTTACTTTGGCTTGTCTCACACTAATATAGATTCGGCAGATCAGTTCTTGTTTTTTCTGTTGAAACAGCATACAAATTCCTAAAAAAGTTTTTGGAGAGAATTGCTGGATTGACAGTTTCTGGCCAGATATAAGTCTTGTCGATCCGGTTACGCAGATCCGACTGTCGTGGGAACGAGATCAGTTCTTTTATAACCCTAGCTGGTCCACGAGTGATGAACAATAGTAGGTACAGGCTGGCGGGCTAATCAATTTCGTGACTTTAAATCTCTGCACACTCCAGTCATACACTGAAAAAGCGTTTCCGTTTACGAGATATCGTCGAAATATCCTTAGCTAGGATTCGTTTGAGTTGTATACCCTGCCAAACGTCGATGACCTCAGCTCACCGGTAGTCTCTGACCATATCGCTGTATTTCTGTACTCGGGCTGAGATACGCCCCTCACATTTTCACTTCTTTTAGAGCGTTCCAAGCATTTTTTCGCCTTGCGCTTACCCTATTTTTGGCAAATTTTTTTTTCTATACAACCGCAGTCGAGGTCGTACTTTTTTATAAGCAAATGTTCGTCACACAAATCTGCACGGTGAGCATGAAGAATGCGCACTTCAGTCCGCCCTGAGGAGGAAAAGGCTGCCTTCTTCGCCCTGCTACCATAACGGTTGGTGAAGGGAGAGCCGACAATACTCAGCTCTGTCGTACCCACATTGCGCTCACCCGCATCTTATTTATGGAGATTATTACTGTATACAAACTCGTATCTTTCGCATCGCGATCGACCCGGTCTAACTTACAAAGCAACTAGGCCTAGTCAAAGAGGCAAAAAAAATTAACAAACATTTATTAACTTAAACAAATTTTAATCCTACTCTCAACAAAGGCAGTGAAATTACACTAAAGAAAGGGAAAATAACGGAAGAAAAAATAAGAACAAAAGTCTATCCAAATGAAGCGTGAAAAGAAATCTTGATATTAAATTCACCGTAATACACTCAGCGCAGCAGCGCGTTCATCTTTCGATATCACCACACTAGCGCAGGTGTGAGTAGGTCGTGGTGGCATAAAGCAGAAAACTTAAACATATGATATATGTATGTAGCTAAGAGATTCACTATAAATTATAGTTCATTAATGCTCACTCAACGGTACAAACTTAATAATGCATGTGCGTCTGTGTATGTTCATTTAGCAGCTCATTATAGAATATATGCATGAAAATTAGAAAATTAATTAGACATTAATCAATTTTTTTTTTTAGTTTTTATTGTAGTACATATGTTGTTGCTTATATGCATGAACTCGTCACATATACATATACTTATATATATATGTGTGCGCTTAGGTATTAATCTGTGCTTGGTAGACTGCAGCATGACTAAGTTCGAAGAAGAAGCAAGCAAAATGGTCAATCAAAAATACGTGTACTCCAAAATTCCCACGCAGTTGGAAATTCATATATGGTGAGAGCCAAAACTTTTTTAAACGTAGAGGGACTGGGACAGATATAATGTGCACTATATGTAAATATAATTCCTATGCAATCGATAATTTCTATTTTATTCAACTAGCAATGTAAATCAGAGCACTTGTTTTAATTGAGAAATAAGAAGCAGTTGATACCACATCATAAGAGTATGAGAGAAATTTGGTGCTAGAAAAATATCTATAAATTTCTAGTACATCATATATTATCCGTATATCCAGCATAGGTGCATATGGGTCATTCCATGCAAAATTTACAACTCAATATTTTTTTGGTCTCAACTATTTTTTTTTACATTCTTTAAAAAAAAAAAGAAGACACCAATTTTTTTTCATTTCGTCATAATATTCGAAAATCTCTAGAAACAATTTCCAAATTTTGAAATCACTGAAAAGTATCTTTTTCAATTTTATTGCAGTAAATTACCAGTTAAGATTTCAAAATGTGCGCAATTACCTAGACTATCCATTATAGTGTGAGATGCATTTAAATAAATAAGTTTTTGTATTAAAAAATTTCGTTTCGGTAAAAAGATAATAATAAAACGCAGTTTTTTAATGCAAAAGTTATTTATTTAAATCCATCGTACACTCTCATGGAAAGCCAAAGGCACATTTCGATTACTTAACTAGTTTTCTCCGACAAATAAGTAATTAACCGCAAAAAAATATTAAAAAAGATATTTCGCAATTTTTTTTGGGACTTTCGAATATCATGATAAAATAAAAAATATGTATTTTCCTTTTTTCAACAAACAAACAAAACATTTCACACCTAAAAATATTGAGGCATAAATTTAGCATGGAATAGCCCATATATATACATATGTGACCTCTTCTCACAAAGAAGGTGTTATCGACCAAAATAACATTTTCGATAAATAAACTTTTAATTTTTCTTTTAATACATATATATATTTTTTGAGTTTAAAGTAAAGCACCCAAAATAATTTTTATCTTAAAAGTACCAAAGTTTCCATTAAAAGTGTCTTCCGAATTTTTTTTTTTTTAATTCGTTTAAAAATGTATATTAAAATATTTAATTGATTTTAGTGTTTAGGGTATTCGACTATTTGCCTTTTTCGAAACATGATTTTCGATTCCACATTTGCAAATAAAAAAAAAACTATAAATCGGCTTTATTCTACATATTTTCTCGACAGCAACACTTACCGTTGGTTATATATCTTGGCCAATATTAAAATTTGACTGCTAAAAATTGGTATAGCTTTAATTTAGAAATCAATTAAGCAAAATAAGTTTAAAGTGTCTATTTTGGATAACAAGTAAAACAGAAAACAAAATAAAAAATTCACAGAAAAAAAATTAAAAAATTTTTGAACTTGTTGTGGACTTTTTCGGACCTCTCAGATTTTTTCAGGGCCGTTCGAGATTTTTAAAGGCATTTCCGGAACCAAAAATAATTTAAATTTATCAGAAATTTTTAAATCCATAATAAATTCAAATTTGAACTTTCCTTTTTACGAATGTAATTTTCTACTCAAAACAATAACAGACAGTTTTTACTTTAGTTTCGCCTTAAAAAAGCCAACACAAATCAATAATCAGTTTTTAGCTAAAATTTTATGAAGTGAGATTTCAAACAAATGTGGGTGTTAGTTAATGTACATATTTTCGAAGTTACTTAGAAAATAGGTAAGGTATCGACTTTCTGATGGGAATTTAATTTATAGTTTTAAATGTAACTCGAGTCTGCATATCGAGAACTTTTTTCAAATGTGAACTTATCCGGAATCTTTTCTTATCAGTTTAACTGAATAAAATTTTTCATATACAAAATATTTTCGGCTTCAAGCTTTCTCAAACGTTTTCTTTTGACAGCCAGGTTAAATTAAATTAAAATTTTCAAACAGGTGGCAATCTTCTACAAAATATTTTCGGCTTCAAGCTTTCTCAAACGTTTTCTTTTGACAGCCAAATTAAATTAAATTAAAATTTTCAAACAGGTGGCAAATTCTACAAAATCTTTTCGGCTTCGAGCTTTCTCAAAATTAATAAATTTGCACATTCATGCATCTGGCATAAGGGGACGATATTTAATTTCCCATTTTTGTTAATGCCGAATGCAAAAATTTAATTTTATCGTGATCATTTCTTAATTTCTTGTGACGCCTTTCTTCTTATCTAGATACGAATATTAATTTCTTTGCGGGTTTTTTTAATCCCATTAAACTTAATTTGAAGCGATAAAGTGTGTCAGAATGCGCGCAGCACTAAACAAATGCGCTAGCAACAAACGCAAATACACTAATAAAGCTGTATACATATGTATATATTTAATAAAAACCAAAATTTAAATTAATTCTGAAATTCCTGATTTGGCAATGCGCGTCAATTCCGTGTTTACGGTTTATGCCTGTTTTTTTTTTGTCTAAGTTGTACCTTTTTGGCTGCGAAATTTCAAAGCGAATAATAGTCGCAAATGACGCCTACAAATTCGCCGGCAGAGTTTGGTAATTTTGCTTTTTTTTTTGTCTAATGCTCTGCGCAAGTGTTTGCTAGTTGCGCCGCATGTGTCCTCCTGGGCGAAATTGTGTAGCCTAAGGCGGCTACCAAAATTTTATTATGGAATATAAATAAGCGCATGTCTATATGCACACACACATATATATGTACGTGTATATGCTGGCATGTAACTCACGATTGGCAAAAACATATTAATTCTGCTATAAAGAGCGCACAGACACACATACACAAACAAACAACCAAGTGAAGTTCGTTGCTTAAGTCTTTTGTGCGTTGCAAGAAACACTCTCTTTGAGCATATCACATTTCCTAGCATTTTTCAGCTTTATTATTATAACAAAACCCACTCTTTTTCAAAAAATCTTTTTTCAACTTTTTTTGTATTTTGGTATCTCACTCTACCAGGTAGTTTTTGCCGCCGCCCATTGGTTTACATTACATACATTACAATGCCAAAAATTATCTCGCACTTATATTCAGTCTTAATTGGCATTTTTTCTGCACACACACACACACTCACAGACACACAAAGCAACATATATATTTTTGTGCCTTGCTTCACAGATCTTGCGGCTTTTGTTTGGCCTGTTTTATCTTAAACTCTGCATTTCTTATATTTTATTATTATTTCTTTTTTATTTACTTTTATTTTTATTCCCATGATAATTTTTTTTTCTGTGCCTTTTATGCATACCTTTCTTCATTCTTGTACAAAAATTTGGCAATGACACTTGCGGTCAAAATATGTTCAACCGAAAATCAAGTTAATTAGCCCCAAAAATGGGTGAGCATACGGAGGATAACTGGCCATACAGATCCGTCGTCATGCCGAGGAGCGAAGTACAAAACAAAGGCGGCCAAGCAGTACATTGGTGAGGAGCAAACGGTCAGACAATGGTTCATACATACATATATATGGGCATATATACATACTTTTTTGTACATAATTGTATGTGCATATGTTGTCACTGCTGGTATGTGGGGCGTTGCCCGAAGGTTATGATTGTGTCAAGGGGTGCTACTTTTTTCTTACCTTTTACCACCTTGACAGGATTGCGATTTTCCTTTTTTAGCTGGCGCTTTTGTTTCAGTTTAATGCGAGTTAGTTAAACTAGGTCAGAAGAGGAATAAAAGTTGATGTTGCATAAGAGATTATTTAATTTGAGCAAAAACAAAAGAATAAATAAGTAAAAAATGTGTAGAATTTTAAATGAAGGGCTAGTAGTGTAAGCATTCGCCTTGAATATATACATTTATAACATACATATATATATATATATATATATATTCTACTGTATTGAAGGAAAAATTCTTGGCTACCTTTAAAACAACAGCAATCGGTAACTAAATAATTAGCTGTATTTTGATTATTGAACCGCTCGGAAAGATCCGATTATTCCTTAGAGAGCTACACGTTCTGTTAAAAGTCTACCTGCGAAAATGTTTCAGTTTTATGGAGATGTGCTACCAGATGCTGCTGCTTTATTAAGCATTGCTTAATTTGAGAGAATACTCTCTAAAAACGACAGCTTATTTCAAAGCACTGCCACTGCACTACTGTGTTTTGAGCTCTACCTAGCGCCCGGTATTTAAAGCTGATTCTGGATTGTAATGTACAGATGCTGCAAAAAATTCAATACAGCTTTTAAAAGGAAAAATACAGAGTTATGTTTATATTATATTTAAGATATTAAAAAAAAAATATATATTTTTTATTATCTCAAAAGTTCAATAAGAGCTTATATGAATAAGTTTCAGTTATTTATAAATAAATAAATAACAAAATTTCGCGACAAAGTTTTAAAAATAAAATTCAAATTTCATCAAGCCGTAGAGCTTTTATATAGTTTTTAAATTTTCTTGGCTGCCTCGCTTTGCTATGAAGAATGAAATTAAGGGGTACCTCATGCAAAATGTTGATGTCATTATTTTAAGAACCACCCCAATGGGTACCAATATGTACTGCTAAAAATGGCCGTCCTTCTCTTTAAAAAACAATCAAACACTTAAGCTTATTTTGAGACTTTTTTGATGGACTTTCGATTTTTTTTAGATATTTGAGAATTTTTTTGGGGCATTTTGGAAATTTTTTTAGATCCTTTCAGAAATTTATGTGACTTTTTGTATATTTTTAGCCAAAAGCTTAACCACAAGAATATTTTTTGGACAAATCATTTTGATGAGTTAATGGACTCTTAATAATTAGGACAATAAGTATACCCTTTGCCTTCATAACACTGTTCGGCAATTCCGACTGGGGAATTCATGAAACCACGTTTTTCTGAATGTGGATCATGTATATGTAGAAAAGTAATTTCTCAGTTTTCTCTGTTAGTGATTTTAAATTTTTTTTTTATTAGATTTGGTAGTCGCAGAACAGCTTAAAAAAATTCAAATTTATTTAAAGGCGAATATTTATGGCATCAAAAGTACAGGGGGTTTCGAGTGCGAGTTATCTGCAATTCATGTTTACCACCAACGGCCGCTGGGAACGCTTTTGTGCAAAAAAATTAAAAAAAAATCAAATTAAGGACCACAGTTTAGAAACGTTGTTTGCACTTTTCCTTCATGTTCCTTCCATGTTTTTGCATCACATCGCACCCAGCGGCCGTTTTTGGCAAAAACAAATTGAAAATTCAAATTTCTCTGACCCCAAAACCCCTATAAAGGCCTTTTTATGGTACGTGGTTTGCCACAACAAACTTAAAATTGAAACAGCGCTTAAAATAGCCAATCTGGAAACCCGAAAAATTACTTTTCTATATACAGTCCAGACTTTTATAAAAGCTTGGTTCCATCAATTCCCCAAAAAAAAAAAACTGCAAATCTTGTACAGTGTAAGTATTAGGGTGATTCGGGTGACTCGGTTTTTCCAAACCGGTTTCGACCGGTTTTTTGGAAATCTTCAGGCAGTTTTTTTGAAATCTTTATTTTTTGAATATCGAATAAACCGGATGTTTTTAAACCTACAAACCAGTTCTTTTAATTCATCCAAATCCTGACCTCTCAATAAAATGTTTAAGTTCTTCGCAGTTTTCGTTTAAGGGTTTCTCCTTAAAAAGTTTCAAAATTAAATCCTAGGTTATTTGTAACCTAAACAATATATCATATTGGGTTTCAATAAATGAATGCTTGGCACTTAAACGCTTTCTACGTGTTGGGTCAAGCTTCTCTTCCCATACATATTAAAAAACGGACCAAAAGTGACCTCTTCCCAAGCTTTTATATGTTTCAATTTTGATCTAAAAACCTTTGCACCTATTTTGTTTTGTTATTTTCTTAATAAAACCTATCTTTACTCTTAATAGTTTTATTGTAATTTTTTGTCACGACTTCATGCCAAGAAAAGCGTTCTCTCTGTATAAAAACTATGTAAAATAATACCGGTTTATCCAGTTTTTTCTTAATATCAAAATCAGCAACCGGGTTTTCAAATTGCAATTTATCAAGTAACTCGGAAACCGGTTTTGGAAAAAAGGCGAATACTCGACACCCTAGTAAGTATTTTTTAGTTCACTGACGAAAATCTTCTTTTAGTAAGCCAGCAATATATTCAGCATACCTCCTGTGAGATGAACAGGTATTTAGAGCAGCCATCGAAAAATTTCAGTGCAAGCACAATATCTACTCTTTTTGTAACCTTCTTTCTTTAACCATAATGGGGAACCCTAGGTACAGCTGTACCTATAATCAAATTTGAACAATAAGAAAAAGTTTTTTATCATTCCAAAAAAAGTTTTATGTTACCTTGAAACCCTAAACCAATCTTTTTATAATTTGTTTTTTTTTATTCCCAGTTATTCAAAGATTGGAATACTTATCTTCAATAATTTAACCGTTCGCGAAAAGTCAAGCCAAATTTAAATTTTCGAGAAAAATAAATATATCGCTCGGGGCTCGTATTTGTCGCCTGATTTGTACGAAATATGCAAAGTTAAGTATTAGTTTTCGGGTAAATATAGACATCGCAAAACTTCCAGTACTAAAGTCGCTAATACCTCTGATCCGAAATTCCGTTGCCTTTGCTAATATCACTACCCGTGATTTAGTTCACCTTCCGGTGGCAATTCGTGCGTAGTTGTGTTATCATTTAGAAGACCAACAAATCTGTGTATTAAATATTCTATCAGAGCAGCAAAAACTTCAATTCGAAGCAGGCCAACACTTCTTCGTAAAAACAAGCCTTAGAATAACAGTTTCTTAGAGGCCCTTAGAATAAGAGTTTTTTGAAAAACTCCTCGAACTTTCTTACAGCACTGCAAGCCATCCCAATTCACTAAATTACTGCTCTTACGTTTGTCGTGAAAATAAGTTATCATCACAGGATTGCTGGCTTCGTTCTGAATTCCGCTGACTGCTATAAAATTCGGTAGTATTACGGCATACGCATTGATTCCTATGGAGGTATATAAGTTAAAATTCAGGCTCATTTTCTTCATCTATTCAAGGACAAGTTTTTCTGGTTTGACTACTGCGAGGGACAATTCTTTGCCAATTTTATCATCGCTTAAACCTTTGTAAACCCCTTGCCTTCTTTTTCTACCTTGATCCGCCAATGATTAAACGGTGCTATTTCCAAGTTTCCACACAAGGGTTAAATTACAAAAATCATAATGAAACGTATGGTAGGTGATAAAATAATTAATTAAAAAATTAATAAGCTAACTCCATACAAGGAGATTAAAATCAGCAAGTCATAAAAAATTTCTTATCTCCAAAGCTCATGGCTAACAAAACAGTTTTGCAAATTAAGAAATTAGCAAATCTTCAATTTAATATGTTCCGTTTGCAAAAAAAAACGACACTGCATTTGTTGTTCGTATGCAAATTTTATAATTATTATTTATTGGACACCATTTTTGCTTATTGAAATTTAAATCTAGAAGTTTAGCAGACGACCACAAAATATTACCTGCCTTCTAATGAGTTCAAATTTTAATCTGGTCACTCGATTATTCGATTTTATTTATTTCATAGCATACAAAAGTTATTTTTCAATGAAATTAAAACAAACCAAACCAAAAATTAGGCAGAGCTACACGACAACGCGCAGACAGGTGGCTCGCATTCGTAAGCAAAGCGCTTGGTAACCAAGGGAAATGAAATAGAAAATAATGAAAAAAAAATATTTATATAAAATTTAGAACATAAGCAAACAGAAAACCAATAGTAAAAAATTTATGTTAATTACAACGGCTAATCGAGTTTTTTCCCTTACCCTCACTACACACAAAAAGCTGATTTTGAAAATAAACTAATTTATCGCGCAACTGGAGACTCTCATTTAAATCTCTTCCCTTTTTTTGTTCATTTCAGTTGTGCCAAATCAAAACCAATTTCCGACACCCTACATCATCGATATTGTGCTTCATCAGCGGCATCAGCAAAACATTTGAAAACCAACAAAGTGTCGAACAAAGTGGAGTGAAAGAGTGGAGTTATTTGTGATGCCATCATAAATAGCACTTAAATGACTAATAAAACAACCGCCTAGTAAAGCCAATAAAAAGCAACTCAAAAACATTTTTTTTTTTTTTTTGTTATATTCGCTGCTAAGGTACAATATGCCCAACAGTGCAGCAAGCAGCTACAGCCACAACAACAACAAAGCGTCAATCTAAAGTAGAGCAACTGTACGGGAAGTCTGTGATGCATGCCGATGCAAGCGATTGATTTGAGGTGCGAAGCGGTTAGTAGCTAGCAGATACAAGAATTTGGTAAGTGTGGACACACGCTGACAAATTGCAGCTATTAAATTTCGTGTTTTTTTTTTCATATGTACAAAAGTAATTCTCTAAGTTTTTGGTCAGT
>NW_023461747.1:0-23460 GCF_013731165.1 Rhagoletis pomonella
TTTTTTTTTTATTCTGATTACAAAATTTGATTTAATTTTGTTGGAATTTGTCAAATTTTCCAACATTTTTGCAAAGTTTGAAATCCGGACTTACATAATTTTTGTTAGATAAAAAATGTAAAACATTTAATAAACAAAAGAAAAGTAGCCAAAACTTGTTAAAGCATAGTGTACCTATTTATATTTTAGTCTTAAAAGTAATTTGTTACTTTTTTTCTTATCCGCGCCTATATGCATATGTATGTACATACGTATAAACCTTAAAAGCCCGACAGCAATAAACTACTTACAAAAAAGTGAAAAGGGCACGCACTTTATGCTACGAGTATGACAATGCCAATGAAGTCGCGGCCTACTTGTATTTACAACAACTGTTTCCTATTCTCCATTGAGTTGCTAAACGAGTCCTGCTTCTTCAATTTCCGCTGCTTCTACAGCTGTTTTTCTCCCACCGTTCTTAACCAACTACTGGTACTGGTACTCTAACTTCAATTCTTTGTTCTGTATTTTTAGCTTTTTATGTACATACATAAGTATACAGTCGAAATTTACTTATTATCTAAGTTGCATCTTGGCATCACAACAGCTGAAAGGAACTGTGTGTAAGTAGTAGGATTGTGCGATGCCGCTATAAAGTGCTTACACAAGCTTCAATGTTTGCATATGTACGTACAATTATAAGTATGTATTCGAAGTTCGTATAAAAATAAACTCTCATTTATTCACGGAAAGTGTACATAGTCCGCTGTAATACAAAGGGAACTCTACAAACATTTTTTTTTATAAATGCGCTCATAAATTTTACGCTTAAATATGAGCTGCTTTGCATAAAAATATTCAAACATTTGTATATACTACATACACATACTTCTTTTAGTATATACAAAGGAAACTGCCTGTGTGACGTTTGGAGTAAATGGTGGGAGAAGAAGCCCGGATGTTGCTAACTAGGGTGATACATGCGATGTTTTAAAATGTAATTTATATTCACTGATTTTTGGTAGTCGAAAATAATTTTGGTGGACCGTACTTTCGAGAAAGTATTTAGACCAGGCATGCCCAACGCCGGCAGAATTCTATACGAAAATGCCCTGCGCTGGGCATGCCTGATTTAGACGATAGATGACAACATCACAAACAACATACGCGCCATCATAACTCTTGCTTACATGGTGTCTAGACGGTTAAAAACTTGCACGAAAGTGAGTCGCATTGACTAACACCTCGCTTGGTCTCAAACGGTGGGCAAAGATTATTCCTGATTCGGACAGAGCTGTAGACCTTCTACATTCTTCTTCAGAGCCGTCCCAATTCTGGACATAACGGTGCTCAAGTAACTATGAAATGTGGTTTTAATATCAACGGACAATCTGCTCATCGTGGACTTGAAAATCAAGTTAATGGTGGATTTTGAAGGAATACTTATAAGGCCTTATCACTTCATTTATAGAATAGGTTAAATAAGAAGACTCAATTGGAAGGATTTATGAAATTTGGAAATCATAGATCTTCGGCAATCTTACATCTGACAGATTATGAAAAGAGTATTATTGGTGGAGACATCATCAATGTGGGCGAAGGCTTCTCCAAAAATGTTGCGTCTCGTAAGGAAACCACTATAATTTATCATTGAAAATGGCTTTATTGTTTTCAAAGTATTCTTACTGATGTTTAACATTCTTTTGCATTTGTTCAAAAAATTTTATTATAACAATCATACAACCCTCCAAAACCTCCAAACCTCCAAACCTCCAAACCTCCAAAACGCGTGTTTGCGATGCATTGATCGCTTCTTCTTCTTGTTATCCAAGCAGTTTGCTTTTGATGTTTGGATATAAAAAGAAGTCATTGGGTGCCAAATCTGGACCAGACGGTGTGTGGCTCCTTAATTCGATGTCTTCAATGGTCAAAGAGGCGAATGTTTGAACCGTAGTGTGATATCCTGCATGGTCATGGTGAGGATTTTTTCGCCATCTTACGTTTTTTTCCTACTTAATTGGTGTCTCATAAGCACAGATCTAACTGCATTCAGATTATACGCGGCGTTACATTTTACTCTTTTTTTACTCTTTTATACGCATGTTACATTTTAGTTAGCACCGCCAGTTTTTCAAAGTCCCAAAATTTGCGGAACACCCTTTGCATCATATAAATAAATGTGATGGCCTTGGGTGATAGATACTATGGAAGTGAATATTTCTGCGACTCATTTCTGTACGTGCTAATCTTAATATTCATCTTTGCATTTGTATTCGTATTTGTCTTCTTATTCGTATTTGTCCTTTCACTCGAATTCGTAAGCGCTTTCGTATTTGTTCTCGTATTCGACCTCATCTTTATATTCGTCCTCCTTTTCGTAATCGGATGCGCTTTCGTATTCGTATTAGTATTCATATTCATCTTCATATTCATCTGCGTTTTAGACTTTGTCTACATATTTGTCTTTGCAATTGCCTTTCGTCTTCCTCTACATGTTCGTCTTCGTTGTTGACTTAGTTTTCGGTTTCGTATTCGTCTTCCTATTCGGATTCGTATTTGGCTAGTGTTCCACCGCCTCATCCTCTTCTGGGCAGGATGGGAAAATGCAGTTGTCATGTACGCCTATCACGGTCAGGTGTTTGTGCCACGTGAAGTGACCAGTCAGCAGTCCAACAAGTTGTCTTCAGTCCCGTCTGCTCAACGATAGTAAATAAATATATAGACCTTAATAGTTAGACCAATGCCTTAAGTGCACTCCTTCGCCTCCACATATTTTCCACGACGTAGTCCACGGTCTTGAGGATTGCAAATACCTTGGCCTGGAAGACCGAAGCATACTCACCAAGAGAAAAGTGAATCTTTTCCACATTAACTTCGATGAAGACCCCAAATCCTGGCCCAGTGTCAGTTTTGGAGCCTTCACTGAAGATTCGACAATGTGTGAGTTCGGGCTCAGTGCCGATATTGACTCAACATTCAGCCTTAGGAAATTGAACATTATAGAATCTCTTCAACAAAGGTAATGCTGGCGTACTATCCTGTGGCATTGAAAACACGCAAGTGCCGCCAGCAATTACCGTTAGTTAAATTGATAAGATAAAGTAAATATTGCAATATACATAGTTGTCAAAATAAAAAGGTTTAAGAAGTCTTACAACCGAAAATATTTTTGTGGAAAGTTCGTCACCTCTTTGAAGATGTTAATTTAACTTACTTGATAAGATAAATTAAATATTGCAATATGGGTATCAATATAAAAATATTTAGGAAAGTTTGGTGCGGAAAATATTTTTCAGTAAGGGTTCAGTAAGAGGTTTAAGGAAGTTTACTGTCGATATTATTTTTGAAACGGGTTGCCACCTATTTAAAAAATTTAATTAAATGGACAAACGAAAGTATTTGAGAAATCTCAGATTTACAGCTTTCTTCACCTAGCAAATACCTTTAGCAGGGCCTTCAAAGTACTTTATTTTTAAAGCAGGAACATTTTATTGGATGCGAAAAATTGGATTTCCGCATTTATGGAAAATAAATATTTGGTATTCGAATATTTTTTGCAACTAATAATATACATTTGAAGAAAGTCTGCGATAGGTAGACTAGAGTTATAAAATTATAAATTAAATTTTAAATGTCGATACTTTACCTACTTTCTAAATACCTTCAAAAATATACATATACAACGCATGCTTTATTTATTATTATGCTCACTTATATACGTATGTTATCATTTATACATGCTATTAGCCCTGGTTATGTTAAAATATTATGTTAATAGCTTTTTGTTAAAAGATTCTGTTAAAAGCTTAGGCTAAAGCTCTACTATTTCATTGTGTTAAGTATCATTGCATTAGGCTCAATTGCTTTTGATCATGTCAAAATCCACCATATTTGTACTAAATTTTGCGAATGTTTATAACTGTTTTCCTTTTTGTTTCACATCGTTTCAGTTTTGGTTATTTAAGATCATACTCCAATGTAAATTCTTTCATTCATACAGTGACTAATAAAGCCGCATGATCTATTTACGGAAACCTTTTTGCGAATTGAAAGATTTGAGATTTTATAAAATTTAAATTTTTGTATTAAACTGCATGTTTCCAGTGGTTAAGAAATCGCGCTGAGTTTTAGTAGTATTTTTTTGCAGCAATTTCGAGGAAATTTTACATGTGTGGAAAGAAATGCCTAGCAACGTCAACTAAAAAATATTAAACATAAACCCGATTTCCACTTGAAACTTACACCTTATTAGTAAAATTCAATAGGCTATCAAACTGCGTACCTACTTTTTTTTTACTAAAAATTTGAAAAAGAAATTATTTTAGTGATTGTTTTTGTTTATAAAACTTAAAATTTTTCTTGTAAAATTTTTTCGTTTTAAATTTTCTTAAAAAGTTTCCCTTTCTCTGCACTTTGCCCTAAAAAAATTTAATATAAACAAATTAAAATTCAAATCTTATCAACTTTCATTTAAAAAAATTGAATTGTTTTGAACCCTACTATTTGAGTTCAGACCATTGTGCTGCTGCAGGCGCAGCGAGCAGCAGGTACTTTCACTCTCGTCGTGTAGCAAAATTTTTTAAAGGAAATTTGTAAAGATTTTTTTGTAGATAGCAGCTACTCGCGTTTTTCGCAGATTTGTTTTCTAAGAAATTTAGCGTTTTGTATTCTTTTAAATTTTTATAAAATTTTCTTGCTGAGTTTGCTGCACGCTGAAATGAAGACGCAAATATTTTAATACAGCAGCTGCTTATATGAGTAAATAGAAGTTTTTCATACACACAGCAAAACAGTAAAATACAAGCATGTTATTGTTTGTTGTTATCATTAGCGCACACAAGGGGTGGGTTTTGGGGTTCAAACCTCCCCCCTAAAGCTAATAACCTCAAATACAATCTGTATCTTAAAGCTAAGAATCCAGCTCTCAAGGAAATTATAAGAAATATTTATTATAATTTCTGTTGCTTGAAAAAGCGCTTTGCTTTTGCTGTAAATTTTCATGAGGGAATAAATATACGAGCATGTTTTTTCTTGAGAGCTGCAAACTGATTTAAGAAATTTTGGTAGAAGAAAATTTCTTTTCCATTTCTCGTCCGTCGTTTTATATGAATTTTTCGTTATTCTTGAGAGTTCAGTTAATTTTTTCGGTATTTGAAATATTAAACAAATTTAGCAATCGTGAAAAATCACCATCTCTATCGAAAACCAGAAATCGAAAAAATGAACATAGAAGTGCAAAAATTCGTGGAATCAATAAATTTATTTTTACTGACTTTTTTAAAATTTTTTATTAGGTACTTTTGAAAGTTGAGCGCATCTGGAGTTTATAGAACTTTTTATTAAGCAAGTAGTTTTTAAGGAAAGAACACAACCGACTTCAATTCTCATATTCAAATTTAGGGGTACCGTTAATTTCTTCATGATCCAATCATCGGATCTCTAAAACCAATTACGGGACGAACCTTGAGGTACTATCTTTCTAATAAAAAAAGGATTATTGAAAACGGTTCACGTGGTCCAAAGTTATGTATTCCGGCGAGATGATAACCTCCCTTTTTTTTGAAGTCGGTTAAAAGCGTTTGAGTTCTGTTAATCTGTAAATAAAGTGCAGTTTATGAATTTTAAAACGTTTATTTGTTTATTACATACTGTACATAAAACTTGCATAAATGTATTTTAAAGAGTTTATTATCTGAAGCAAATTTTCAGTATTTTCCGGTGATATATCTTCAGAAATATAAAACCCCCCCTAAAATATATTCCTGGGTGCGCTCTGGTTGTTATAAATATTTTTTATTGTCAAAGTGAGTTGTTTATGAGCCGACCGCTAGCGATCTTAGATTTTACAGGACTTGTCTTTTGTTATGGCCAAGATGCTTTTCCTTTCAACCAATATAAAATCTTCTCCTTGATAGCAGAATTTATGTGTCGAATTATATGCTTTTTTGCTTTAATTTGCTCATTCATCATACGCCGTGGTATACTCGGTTTGTCGTCCTGCTGCAATTGCTTCGGTATTTACGGCCAAAAGAATGTTAATAACTAGATTTAAGAAAAGCTCAGCATATTAATCTTTCCATTATTCCTCACATATCGAGGCCTAACCGCCAAAATAACGTAAGCGACATTTTTTTAGAAATTTTATTTTTGATGCAGAAATGCATCTAGATGCTCTAGGAATATTTGTGCATCAAAAAGAAAATTTTGAAAAAAAATGTCGCTTACGTTATTTTGGCGGTTAGGGCTCGATATATTTATTAACTTAATGCTACATAAACATCTGTCGCTGAAACTCTTTTTGCGCTACCTTCATTCAGCCTCACTCTAGCAGCTATGTATGAAAATCATAGCTTTTGCCATTTTGCTTAGATCATTCAGCAAAATGCATGTGAAATTAAACACAAACTATATTATCGCTCATCGCGCTTATGATTTCTTTTCAAAATCATGCCTCGCAATGGTCAATGGCGCACATGCTCTTATTCGGTAAATGCTTTCCTTCCCACCCGGATTTAAATCAAATTATCTCTGCCAATATTGAATTGTACAACAAAAATATCAGCCACGTTCAATTGATTAGCTTGCTAGATGCTGTTACGAGGTACCTACTTCCATATATGCCGACATTGGCCAGTTGGTTAGCGCGATTTCAAGCATTTGCACAGCAACTGAAAGCTGTAAGGTTGAGTAAATGAAAGCAGATAAGCGGACGTAAAGTGAGCTTAGAGAGAGAGAGAGAGAGAGATAGGAGTAGGGAAGGCGGAGCAGTTTATGCGCTTCGGTATGCATAAAATGCAAAACGCTATGGTTATCTAGAACTTTAGCTATTGATTCAGTAGCTCACAATGAAAAATGTATTTAATTAAAGATTTTCGATTTGCAAAATGGCAAATATTTTGTGTGAAAATTCAAATGTTGCTAGTAATTGAAAACGTGCGCAAAGTGAAAAGTGGGCAGTGAGTAGGACAGCGGCGATGGCGAAGCCCACGTGTTCTATCAAAGATCTGGTATTGACAGGGGTTTTTAAAGTTTTTGCTGGTAATTTGAAATGCTCCTGCATATGGCCGAAGTGGGGAGTGTGTTGAAATGTGCTTTTCCTATTTTGCATCCAGTGCATTGATGGCAATAGTGCAACTTTTATTGGCAGCAATTAATTGAATTAAAATTTTGGATGTGCAGTTCATATGTATATAAATTGAAAATAAAATGAATAGCCAGTAAATTGTGCATAGGCTCACAAAATCGATGAATGAGAGTAAATAAATATACACAACGTTTATTTATGTAAATTTAAAACTATTGGAAGTATGTAAATCTTTCAATTAAATGAAACGTAGTTGGGCGTTTCTTTCCTAACTAGGATACAATAGTTACATCTACACTAGTAAACTGAATTTCCTACAAATTTGTCATTTAGCTGTAGCTCTTGTTATTTTCAAGATAGGGGCAAAAAAACGAGAATTTCGGTGGTGGGAATTAAGATTACACCGAAATGAACGCTTTTGTAGAGCATTCAATTCTAAAGAAAACCCCATAATTGACCAAGATTATACCTTAAAGTGCCTCTGAGCTGTAGACTTTTGAAGAAAAAACTCAAATTTTACGTGTATTTTATATGGGAAATATTTACACGCCTTGGGCGAGTACTTAATGTTAATGTAAAGGGTTCAAATTTTCGGGCAGTTTTTTTTAGGTGTTTTCCACAAAATTGCGACAATAGTCGCAAAAAAGCACCCTAATACATATGAACATACGCATGCAGAAGGCAGCTTACGGCCTCCATTTCGTACTGATTTCTTACCTGTTTCAAAGAAATAGTACTCGTACATACACCTCATTGTTTAAAGTACAAATCCGCGTATCAACAAAATGTAAAATCGTAGCATAAATTATTTTCTAGAGAGTAAAAACACTCATATTTCAAAATGGTTCTCTTTTTTTATTTCAGGACGAATGGATAAGGATTGAGCCAATAGCTTGTGTGCGGAAATCCAATTTTTGGCAAAGAAATGTCGGTTACGCAGTTTTGCAGAACGACGATACGGGTTTTGTACTTTAAACGACGATATGTACATCAAAATTGGTTACACGAAAATCTGAAAGGTTTATTTTTCGACAAAGCCATCTGCTACACATATACATACGTATTTATGTATAAAGGCACAAGTATATATCCAAAGTGGCCTTTCGTGCCAATTCATTGACACTTCACTTGGACATACTTAAAAAAAAATACTGGCATAGAGATAAGCCATGCCCTAGATTAACATATGTTATATGTTTGAAGTGAGTTGCCACCTTTCTTCAAAAGTTGAAACCCATAAATTAATGCATTAAAATACCACAACAATGTACTTGTCAAACGAAAGGAGTTAAAAACGATTTAATCCGGAAATATTTTCAAATAGGATTGCCACCTGCTAAAATAAGTATAACTAGTGAACCCGCATAGCGTTAAAATTCCAAAATCATATCACCAAACTTTAGGAGTACCTCTGACAGCGTTCAGTTTTTGAAAAAAATGAACTAAACTCGACTGTACATAAATTTAGTAAGCGAAGCAGCTTTTTTAGACGACTTTGGGGTCGCTGAACCTCAATTTGATATTTGTTTTTTTTCCAAAGAACGGTTTTCTAGATTAATGGCAAAAACTCCGAAAGGGCCGAGAAAACAGATTGTTTGCATATATCTCGAAAACTGTTCTCTGGAAAAAATAAATCAAGCTCTGAATTTGCGAACTCAAAATAGTTTTAAAAACATCTTTTCAGAAAGCCAATTTTCTCGTTTAAAACCGTATAGTAAAGTAACCTAGTTGGCGGCGAAGAAAGACGCGTAATCATAGATTTATACTTCAGCATTATTCCCCAAATATCTTTGTGAATTTAAATATTGTTACACCCGCAAACATAGTTGACCGCGAAAATATTTTAACGCTTCTTTCTTTGCCGTCTACTATGTTAAGAGTCTTTCTTCGCTGAAGTTTTTTTTATGCGCCTTTTTTCGCGGTCAACTTTTGAGCTTGCGCCTTTCTGCGTGTCTAGTGACGATATGTGCTTATATCTTTCTTACAAAGTTTTACGATTGAAGGATGGAACTATTTTAACAAAGTGTTCAGAACTTCGATTATATTTATTAATTTAAATTGCAAACTCAATTTTGTGCTTTCCTTCTTTCGCAAATCCTTCCATTTATTATTTTTCAGTGTCAATTTTTATATCTAAGTGTATGTGTAAGTGCTACACCTGTCAGTCTGGTATTACACAGCCTTGGATTTAACCGGACAAGATGTGAAAAACTGCTTTCTGAGGTAGCGTTACTTCGAGTAGCTTCAATTGTGGCCAGAATAAATTTTGAAATGAATTGCGGCGAGTTTCTTGAGTTTTCAAAAAATAATGCCGGCCAAAAATTAGTCAAAATGGAAAAAAATCCAACAAATATTAGGAAGAATATATATGGATGTATGTATATTAATATGTACAACAGAATTTGATTTTTGTTATGCACATATGTATGTTGTAAATATTATATATCGTTCCCCTTATGCAGACATATGAATGTGTAGAAATGAAAAAGTTGGGAAATCAAGTTTTAAAGTTTTTTTTATGAGACTTTACTCTACATTCTTATAACTGACATTGTAAAATATGTGGTATTCTGAGTTTTGGTATAACATAGAACATCCAAAGGTTAATGAAGTCATCAAAGTGTGCATCAAAATTTCAAACTTATTAATCCGATTTTACTTAAGAATTTTTTGAAGTATGAAGTTTTGCAGCCCACTAAATTATAATAAAGTGCAAGTTTGAAGTAAATAGAACTTCTCGTTGGTTTTTGAATTTTTTTAACGCATCATTTCCACACAGAGATCCCTTTTACATATATGGAAAAACAATGAGCAACACCTTTCACAAAAAAAAAATCTCCAAAAAGCAAAGGTAGAACAATATTAAAGAGAAATTATAAGATGTAGGTGGTTCATTGGATTACAAAAAATGAGGCGTCAAAAGAAATGGCTCGGTCTCCAGATGTGCAATAATTTTTTTTTTAGTAACGTTGCCAACTGGCGTGCGCGTGGCGTAGCGGTTAAAATGGAATAAAGTTCAAAAAGTCGTCAGAAAAAAAAAATAATATTTATACTAAAAAGCAGTCGCTTAAAACTTGCAATTTATAGTAGAGCTCTAGATACCCGGGTATCGAGCAATGCGAGTAGCTCGATACTCGCTCGAAACTCGTTCATTGCTCAACTGCTCAAATGTTTGTTCAAGATTTTCGAGTTTTTGAACAATTTCATAAACAAAAGAAAATTTGTAAATTGCTACCAAAAATGTCAATATAATAAAAAAAAACATTGCTCAAATTACTCGAAAAAACTCGAATTGCTCGAGCTCATGCTCGAAAATTTTCGAGTAATGAGCATTGAACAAGTGTGCGAGTACTTGCTGCTCATATACCCGGGCTGTTTGAAAATGTGCGAACAAAATCGAGAGCTCTAATTTATAGTACTAACTTTAACAGGCTATGAAACTGCATACTCATTTTTTGGGTGATTTTTGAAATTTTTGTACGCTCTGTATAAAGTTTGTAACTTGGATTTACATAACGTAACCCTTATGCTAGAGTGGGAAAATTTGTTAGTTTGCATAATACCATGCGTACATGGAAACCACATATTTTCAAGTTTTAATTGCATAAATCACGGTAACCTGGAAAAAATTTCAACTCTCAAGTTGGTCCCCTTCGCCGATTCCTGTTGCTACTATTTCGGGTGACCTCACTGAACATTTTCCAAAACAAGAGAGCTAAATCCGTCTGGCGCTTTTTATGGTCAAAGTATCAAAAAATCGCATTTTTTTTTACAATATTTGGGAAGCTCTAGCAAAAACACAAAAGGCGATAGAACCTTCCACTTAGGCTTAAACTAAAGCTAGAAGTCTCGACTACTATCCTTGAAAACAAAATTTATGCATCTTGACTTAATGGTAACTTATAGCCAACAACACAACAAACAAACAATATTTTTTCAAATTTTTGTTGGCCGGTGTTATATTTGAATTAGTTAAAGTTACCATAGAAAAAAGCTCCCGACGGCTTTTGCAATAAGATATGATAGGATATTATGGAGCAAATCGCAAAGTCGAATTACAAGCTTTGACTCAACTAACTTTACGGCGACTCACCGGAATATACACATGTTTTAACAAATTCCCAAAACTACAATGTTTCGACAATAAAAATAATTTCGTCTATGAAACAAAAATTAGTAGTCCACTTGCAAACAGCGTTATGAGATTTTATATTAGTAAGCAATAAATTAAAAAAAAAAAAACGATTACGACAACAAGTAACATCTAAGTTGAATATTTTTTTTATTACCTGAAAATTTGGATAAATAAGAGGCTAATAAAATTATAACACAACAAAACATAACATTAACAGTTTATACATTCTAAAGCAGTTTTCTAAGTTCATCAGAAGACGGAGACTTTTGAAAGTTTATAAATAAGCGTAATAGCGACTTTTCAAGAGTAGTAAACACTTGATGCTATTTTTTTCAGAACATCGAAAGATTTTTTTGTTTTTATTGGACATGAAATTACTTTAAATACTGGAACGTTACCCACCACAAACTAAAAATCTAAAAAAATTTTACATAGCGCACTTTGCAAGTAGACTGCTCACAAGGCACATTAATACAGGTAGAAGCCATTTTGACGTTGCTCTCATGAGAAACCAAATTTTCAAACTTCAACTTGTTTTGTTTTTACTTTTCTATATTTCATTACGCTTGGAATGCCATGTCGTTTTGTTTTGAATGTTTGTTAACACCAAATTTCAATTAAAATCTGAATTTTTGCAGTGCTGTGAAGTTTGCTTTTATGTATACATATATGTAATTGTGCGAGCATACATATGTACATACATCATGATTCAATAAATAAAGCTTAGATAATTATGGACAGCCGCGGTTTGACACTCCCTAACAAATGTTTGCAAAGCGGAAGAATGAAATCACTTGGTGCGAAAATCGTAGTAGAAAAGTATGCAAAGTAGGCACTTAGTAGTGAAATTCGTTTGTAAATTTTAATGTATTTGCGGGGAAATTTGGTATTCTAAATGAAATATTGAAAGAAATATTACGATGTCTACGTGAATTACGTAATTTACGTGCTATTTACCGGTGTAAAAACTGCAAAAGGGCTAAAAATCAAATAAAATTACTATGAGTTTTATGTAAACATCGAATTTAAAAGAAATTTTTGTTTTCATCAGTTAAATGTGCTTATATACATATACAAATATATATTGTACAAAAAAGTATAATTCTACTTCATATGCGTCCAGCCGTAACTGGATATTTTCTCGAAAAAAATCAGCTAAAAAGTCGTTTATGATAGCTGTTTACAATTCGTTTTTGAGGACTTTATCGCTTGAAATTGTCGAGCGCCTACGAACAGTCGTAAACGTATCGAAAAAGTATGCGTATGCGAAAATTATATATTACAAAATATTGTGGTTCAGGAAAAATTTCCAACAGAATGAAAATTTTTTCTTGTGTTGACAAATTACTAAAAGCCTCTTTCTTTTACTTTTTTTGTTTTATCGTTTACGAGCCTTTCTTTAACTTTTCGCCGATCGAGAATGTCTCGTAAAACATAATGTTGGTAAAATGTACATTTTCTTGCTGGCTGGGCAAGCTTTAATTTTTCGAGAAAATTTGCAAAGAAGCAACACGGTGCCACTGCTAAGGGAGCGATGCGAGAGGGACAACTGTCACTTTTTTCTAACCTTTAATTATATAATCATGTACGTACATTAAAAATGCAACACTTGAAGCGCTGTTTTTTTATGCACATACCACTAATTTCCTTAAATGTCCCTCAATGCCTTTCGCGAAAGGAACGTAGGTAAAGCAGCTGTGGCA
Organism: Rhagoletis pomonella; assembly: GCF_013731165.1. Classification (NCBI taxonomy): domain Eukaryota; kingdom Metazoa; phylum Arthropoda; class Insecta; order Diptera; family Tephritidae; genus Rhagoletis; species Rhagoletis pomonella. The sequence continues at coordinate 12,902 of NW_023461747.1, forward strand.
TAGCGCTGCCGGAAATACGCCCAACAACATTGGAACTCATCAATCAAGTTGTTATAGCTTAATAAGGGGAAACCAATTTACATTAAACAAAATTTAAAAATAAGAATAAATTTACTTAAGAACGGTAATCAGTGAAATGTAGTTTTTTAATTTTCCCTACACACGCTCATTCTTATTTTTACTCTCCCGAAAACCTTGACTTTTGAAGGTTTGACGTCAAATTGGCTTCTACCTGTTTTGCATGTACATATCTTGAACTGCTCATATTGCTCTCACATCAGCCATTTATATTGGCTTTACATTTTAAATTACACGAAATTTCCAAAAGCGCGTAGTCAACGATATATTAAACTGAATTCAACATCTATTCATATGTATAGCATATTGTAATGATTTATATAACAATCAGTATACCAACCACATTCATATAAATATATGTATGTACTAATGTATTTGAATGCGGCTTTTATTCGACTGTGATTGATTTTGTAGTAGAGAAATTCTCTCTTACATAAGTAATCTGCAAAAGAATAAATATCTCGCATATTTCATTTTAACCGCACACAGTAATGAAGCCATCCAAACACAACGAAAGCAAAAACATAGCGTGAAAAAATCGCTTAGAAAAAGCTGCTTGAACCGAACTAATTTATATATTTGTATGAACACTCCTTCACTATTGTTTGTTGGCTTTATGTGCGTACGAGCATATTTGGATACATATTAAGATAAAAATACGTATTTATTCTAAAGTCAATGAAAAATAAAAAAAAAGCCGAAACAAACAAATGCGAGAAAATATAGAAAACAAAATAAATGGTATAAAATGAATTGTGTGATTGACTTTAAGTGTGTATCTACATACATATGTATCTATTCAAAAAGGGTCTTTGCGCTTGAATAATTTGATTTGTTGATAATTTACGAAAATGGCGCAACTCTAACACTACCACGTATGCGTAGGCTTTTTTTTACATATGTATATCGACACAGACTCTTCACTAAGATGCCCGCTTTGACCTGGGTTCATGTTGGGTAGGCTGAGACTTTAACACGCCCATTATGTGCCACAGCATTTTACACAGATAATCGTTGTGTATGATAAATGCTTTTCAGTTGGGTTGAGGCGCCTAAAAGTATGTTTTAGGTGTCAAAGTGGCTAGTTGAAAGTATACAAATACACTCCTAAGACCTTTAACATTTGAAGGGAGTGATTTAATGTAATTCTTTTGCCAGCCTTAGAAATCAAAATGTTTCTCTTTTAATGTTTGTATAATCAGTGGCAGCAATTTATTTTTAAAGGTACAAATGGATTATATACCCTTACCTAATGCATGGGTCATGCCGTGAATTTGTGGCTTTTTACTCAAATTTATTTGCAAGTCCGTTGAAAATGAAATCCACTCAAATGGTAATTTATGATCTTATGATTTGTGCGACTTGCCGATTATGCTCAAAATCGTCAAGGCAAAGATGGCCTTACTATAAGTGTAAAGTCCCCAGATCACTACACGTAGTTAGGAGTGTTTGTTACGTCCCGACCATAAAAAAAATTTTGGCCTCTTAAGACGTGCTAATACTGACCTTAATTTTAATAAGCCGAACGCCGCAGGTGAGTTTGGTTAGAGCTTGATTCACAGCAGAAGCGACAGCAAGCTGCCCTTCTACGGATGATCATTGGGGTTGAAAGTTTTGGTGATACCCCTAACCTTCCTCCTTTAACACTACCACGAGCAAATCTGGGTTTTACTCTACTTGTTCAAGACTCACTCATGTCCAAAAGATCGCAGCAGAATGAGTATCAGTGACCTCATAGAAATACTCCTTTTCCAACCTTTTCCCTCCTCTATAAGAAGATACAGCTTGATCTCTGCCATCAGTGGGAGCAGTTGATAGACGAATGCTACCCGGCTCATGCCCTTTTTGGTGAATATGCTCTTTATGCCTGTGAGAAAGAGTTGGCGTTAACAACGGACAATGTACTAATCTTTATATTTCCGAAATTAAACTAAATGCCATTGTAAAGAGAGCCCTTCTTCTTACCTAGCCGGGCTAGTAACGGGTGATTTTTTAAGAGCTTGATAACTTTTTTTTTTAAAAAAACGCATAAAATTTGCAAAATCTCATCGGTTCTTTATTTGAAACGTTAGATTGGTCCATGACATTTACTTTTTGAAGATAATTTCATTTAAATGTTGACCGCGGCTGCGTCTTAGGTGGTCCATTCGGAAAGTCCAATTTTGGGCAACTTTTTCGAGCATTTCGGCCGGAATAGCCCGAATTTCTTCGGAAATGTTGTCTTCCAAAGCTGGAATAGTTGCTGGCTTATTTCTGTAGACTTTAGACTTGACGTAGCCCCACAAAAAATAGTCTAAAGGCGTCAAATCGCATGATCTTGGTGGCCAACTTACCGGTCCATTTCTTGAGATGAATTGTTCTCCGAAGTTTTCCCTCAAAATGGCCATAGAATCGCGAGCTGTGTGGCATGTAGCGCCATCTTGTTGAAACCACATGTCAACCAAGTTCAGTTCTTCCATTTTTGGCAACAAAAAGTTTGTTAGCATCGAACGATAGCGATCGCCATTCACCGTAACGTTGCGTCCAACAGCATCTTTGAAAAAATACGGTCCAATGATTCCACCAGCGTACAAACCACACCAAACAGTGCATTTTTCGGGATGCATGGGCAGTTCTTGAACGGCTTCTGGTTGCTCTTCACTCCAAATGCGGCAATTTTGCTTATTTACGAAGCCATTCAACCAGAAATGAGCCTCATCGCTGAACAAAATTTGTCGATAAAAAAGCGGATTTTCTGCCACTGATTTTGGTAATAAAATTCAATGATTTGCAAGCGTTGCTCGTTAGTAAGTCTATTCATGATGAAATTTCAAAGCATACTGAGCATCTTTCTCTTTGACACCATGTCTGAAATCCCACGTGATCTGTCAAATACTAATGCATGAAAATCCTAACCTCAAAAAAATCACCCGTTACAAAAGTTCCCAACCAAACTGTATTTGTTCCATACTCTGGTTGTGGGATGACTACGTTATTTTTGATTAGGCACTTATACGCTGACAAATTGAGAAAAGTTATCACAAAGTTTTTACGTTCATTGTGGACCAACGGAGGCACAATAAGGTCATTAGTCTGAAGTTAAATTAGCTTAGCATTATTTATGGAAGATGGGCCGTCAGGTCTGTGGACTGTGTTCACTCAATTGATGGTGGTTTTTTTTTTGCAGCCAGTACCGGAAGTGTCGCTATATTTAAAAAAACTGAGGCGGATGGTAACAGACTTTGCCAAAGAGAACACAACTTCCAGGGAGGTAGTATATTTTTTGGGGTTTGTATGGGGATGGGATCGGACTTTGGTCTATACCACTGCTCGATTAGTAAATTGAGCCGTTACTTATTCCCGGAAATCATCCCAGTATGTAGGCTTGGTCGGTATCGAGCGAGCTTTAAAACCGGTCGGCTCCTTACTTACCGTGCGACAGATAAATATTACTACTATCGATTTTTCCCTTTGCCGTTCAATTCAAACATCTTGAAATGAGCCTGATCATGCCCTAAAATCATCACTCTTGGACTGAACCTGAACACCAAAGGTCTGTTGGATAGTCAATGCAACCAAAAGGCTATCCTCAACCTCCTGTCAAGTGTCCTAAACTTTTCACCTCCGAAAAAGACACGGGCCGACTGCTTACCCTTTGTCAGGTGCATCGGATACTAGGCTAGAGCCTGAGTCGTCTTCAGATGAACTAACAAACGGCGCCACTTTGAAGCAAGGAGTTAAATTGGACCCCATTCTAAATTCATGAAATTTAAATCCAAAGAACGAAAAAGTTAAGAGATCATCCTTTAAAAATTTACAGAAAGTTTCCAACGACCACTGTAAAAAGACCTCAGGTGCTGGTTTTGGCTTTCAGTATTGTCAGCGCTATTCTGAAAGCAGCCGAAGAAGCGAGTCTCTAGAGATAGTCCCGATCCTATCCGCCGTGAAAGAGCAATCAGGCCTCTTGAGCAAACCCAGAGTTTTCAAAACGTTTAGTTAGTTTTTTTGCCCAGGGTTTCGATCCCGCTTCCTTAAAAAAGAGGCCGTTTTGCAAAACGAATTAGCTTCTAATAGCTAGCTTTTCTAATAGAATCGTGGCAATCCGCTGATGGTACGGGGAGGATGCTGGTTGACACTTTTCCTGTGATTGAATTTCCTGTTGTGTTTACATAGAAAAATTACGCTGCTAAAGTCAGCGTGTAACGAGAAAATAATAAATGCCATTAATACCTCCGTAAGCACTCACTCACACACGGACACTCACAAATACATGCGCTCCAATGCAACGGCGCGCCGGCTATGGCGAGTACAAAGCGCCCACCTGAGCAAAGATAAAGAACCGAAAAGGTGGTGGGAGAGCGGAAAAGCGATGCGGAAGTGTTTTACGCGCAACAAAGCACAAGAATGGAAAAAAAAAAAATTAAAACTGCAAAGTAACAGCAGCAGGAACAATAAAAATAACCACAAACAAATAAGAACAACAGAATGTTTGAAAAAAATATGTGTATAGGAATTTGTAAGCAAAGAAAATTGCCAACACACTCCCATCAACCAACAGTGCAGGCAAGACTAATAAAACCGCAACAAAATAGATGAAGTCGCTAATATATGTGTATGTATGTAAACGTTTGTTTCCCAATATGATTCTTGCTCTTGTCTACAGCTCCACCAGACTGACGGAGTTGAAAGAGCAAATGCCGCTTGCACAAAACAAAAAAAAAAAAAACAACAACAAATCCATTCTACGTGCGGTGTGGTAGCCACTACGGTGCAGCAACAACAAGCTGAAGTCGAGCTGATCCTTGCGACTGCAAAAACTTCACGCAAACAAAGGTGGTGGTCCAGCACGGATTGTGCTGGATTAGCGAGGAAGTGCGAGTTGGCGCTTTCGCTTTGAGTGGAGTTGAAGCGCATTGCCACCTGCGCGCAAAAAAATTGGCTGTGCACACACATTTTAAATGGGAAGTGCCGCGCTGACAACGTCAGAGGATCCTGTGTTTGCTCAATGCGAATGCAGGAAGTGAAATAAAGCTCCAGAGAATTTTGCAATGGCGGCTAAAGGTATGGCATTCGAGGGAGGCCAATTGTCAAATCACTATGCAAGGATTATTAAATTTAATGCGTTTTTCTTGCACTTTTTCGCCAATTACACTTTCGTTTATTGTTCAAAAGATATTTGATTTTTGCATTTTTTATCTAAGTAAATTTATAGAGAAGAAGGTGCGCGTGAAAATAGATAAAATAAAATGCAATTCTGATATTTGAGATAAAAAGGTTTATTTAATTTAATTTAAGTTGAATGAAATAATAGGGGTATTGTTCTGTCTTGTCCCTGCGGCTGCGGCAAAAATTGTAGTTTGGATATGCTAACCTCTTGCCATGTGTGCCCATAAGGCAATGTCTGGTTATTAAACCAACTATTAATCCTAGAGAGGAGCAGTTGAGCCGTATATTGCTTTTCATTAACTTTTGGCCAGATGTGCCTTGAAGTTGTCAGGTGGGTTCCGCTGGCCAATTTGTATTTACCTCCTTGAAAAAGCAAATTTTCATTTTGTATTTGCCGGAGGTTGGAACTATGAACACTTCTTGGGCGGAACTCTATGCCGATATTGGCAGTTTCGTCGGCCATGTTGTTGCCAGGGACGGCCTTGAGTGCAGAGCTGGGCGATAAGGATTACGATTACTAAACGATTAGGATTGCAGTAATTCGAACAAGCTAAAAAGACAAGGTTACGATTACAGTAATTGTAATTTTAAAAAAGTTGAAATTAGGATAACTGCAAGCGTAATCTGAGGTGCCTTCGATGAACGATTACCGCAATCCTAATTTAATAATTTTGGAAATTGCGATCAAAGTAATCGTAATCCTAGATATAATCGATTACACATGTAATCCTTATTGCCCAGCTCTGCTTGAGTACAGGTACCCATCCAACGGTTATTGATTGTTTCAATGCAAGCTGGTTAAGAACCCCTCTGCACTTAACGGATACTTGGGACGTTGATCCGTTGGGTTCTGGAGATTTGGTAGCAGCCTGACTGTCAGAAAACATCGCGTTAGGCAGCTCTGAAAGAGCTATACGGCTGGATCGCATTTAAACTCGAAGTATTGCAATTAGCTAGCAGTTTGCAGTATAAATCCAACTGTGAATAGTCAAAAATTAATTCTGGAGCTTTGGTTGGTCGAAGGAAGGTCTCTCCGTCTACTATACCCTGTATTGCTTAACGCAGTGCACTAAACGGTGACTCCATTGAAGAGAATGGGCCATATCACAGCTGTATAAATCAAGTGTACGAAGTGTGGTCTTAGTTCCCATTTATTGTCTAAAGCCACCTTGAAGGAGTTCAGGGCCGTAATGGCCTTCTTGGAGCGGTCGTCAACATTTCGTTTCCAGTCGAGTCTGTTGGGAGGGTAAGGAATCTTATATTTTCTCGCAAATAGTACCCTCCAAGTCTGGGTCGCGAAAATAAGTTTGTAATCACCCCTCCTGGTTTTAAAGCCTCCTTTTTCAAGGATTTTAGGGTCATATAATTTTTAATCGAGTTCTGAGAGAGTCAAAATCTATTTTTATTCATAACTCCTTTTATTACACGATACCAAAGAGTGACAGATGGCTGAAAATAGGGCATTAGCGATAAGATTCCATAGCAGGGGAGAGAAACCCCTTTATAGGTTTTGAATTTTTTTTTTGTTTTTACATTTTAGTTATAGACCCGACCTCCAGTTCCGAGAAAATAGCTATTTTTTCGAGGGGTAGTTTAATAAATTTCAACAGGCCCACGTTTGCCCTCACTAAGAGGAGTGATTTAACATTTGATTCTAGTTGGACGTCATTGAATGCTCCTCGATACGACATTATAAAGCGCGGTCTCCAGGTATTTCGTTCTTGAGTACTTATGTTGGTTCGAAAAGAGGTTATCTACATATCTTTACATTTCGATGTGTGTATTCAACTACTAGCCTCTCTGCTCTTATTTGATACTTTAGGTGAAAATGGTCGTGTTGAGATTTAAAAAAGCATATTTAGAGCTTTAACGTGCCAATTTTCATATTTCTTGGGCAAAAATTTTTAAGAGCTACGGTTCTCATGTGATATTGACAGATAGCGCGAAAAAATTATTTTGAAAATTTTTATTATTTTTTTGGTGAAAGGCTTGAAGAAATTGTTTCAGTTAGGCCGGAATATGGATCACATAACCGTTTTATTTAGCGTTAATTTCCGTTTTTTAAAACCTTCCTTACTTTTTTTTGAGTAGTGTATTTTAAGACAGAGTTCCCACAAATTCCTCAAAAAAAAGTGCGCTGTTCAATTAAATTTATGCTTAACATAACTCAGTTTTTTCACCGCTCCTCATGCTCTCATGCCACTCAAAATATTACTCCCCATAAAAGCACGACCTGTCTCTTTTGCTCATCCAAGTTTCAAAATCGTTGATAAACTCATTAAAGCAGCAGTAGTGCTCATTGAGAAATCATTTTATTTATGCTCTAAATTTGGTGTGCCGCTTGCTTGTTTGTTTCTCATAGATTTTTCTAGATTCGCTCTTTTTTCTCCAGTCAGTTTCTGAATTAAAAGTTTCGCGCAAAAAGCTTTGCGGTTTTGTTGTTTCAAGTTTTGTGTATTTAAAAATGTGAGTGATAAATATTTTAATATTAAATATTAATGGTTCTTAATTGCATGATAAGCTTGATAACTATTTATTGTATTATTATCTTTTCTCCGAAAGAAAAAAATCAAAAATAATCAAACAAAATTCCGTTAACTTACTTAATAGATACGAAAAAAAAAATCCTTATGCTGAAATTTCCCTAAAATGTTCTCATTAAAAAAAGCCCAGTATATATTAAGCAATGGCTTAGAATAACTGCAGTTATCACATACAATTGTTAACTCTAATTTATTTCACGGCTATCGCAAATGTTTCCATACTTTTACTACTTTTACTGTAAACTACTCGTTGAATTAAGTCTTATACTCATATAAACTGTTTTTGTTATCCAAGTAAAATTTTGAGTATACTCAAAAACTACCACAAAAGCATTTAATACTTTCTTCTTTGATTTCATGCTAAAAGTCGAAAAAATCACTCATCACAAAATACAACTGTGGCAGCAGAAATAACAATAATAATAACATCCACACATTCACACATATTTAGGCAAACCTAGAAACACACACGCCTTTCTTAAGTCGCCACTCAAGCAGCTGATGCCAGCCAACCGCGCTAAAGGCAGCCGAGCATGCGTGTGTCGAGCAAATGAAGTCACGTCTGGGTAATTTTTCTTTTGGGCTCATATTAAAATACGTGCAACTCAAGTCCTTGCAACATGCGCCACAGACTTAGTCATGTTGTCAAACAGCTAACATACTGCATAGCTGCTACATGTGAAAGTTAGTTAATATGTAAATGCGTGTTTTTGTGATATAACAGCAGGTTGATGACGTACAACGCCGACGAATGAGCAATGAAAAGAAAGTGTAGTAAAAATTGACAGGACATAAAGCAATGAAGTGTTAGTGAACGCAAAGGCAGGCAAAGTAAGGTGGGTAAGCGGCGAGGCAGCTGTTTGGAAGTGATCCAGCTGGGTTAAGTTGATTTAGGTGGCACACAGAATGTGTGTAAAACAAATGGAAAATTTTGTTAAATTTGTTCTTGTTATAGGGATTTGAAGAAATTCATAAAAATTTAAACAAAATCTGACTTATGCCGAAAAAAACGGGTAACAAAATTGAAAATTATGAGCACCATGGCGTATACGCAACATATAATTTGTTCAAGTAACTCTGCAGCAACTTTAGATTTTCTGTTTAGGGCCTCGACGAAACGTAGACCAAACGGTAGTATCTTGGGCATTCAATACCAGGATTCCGGTATCGCGATATTTTTACTGATTCATTTATAGAATGAAGGAGATGTTGAAAACGAGAAAAAGAAAAAGAAAAGTGAACTTGAGCCATTTGCACTTGGAAGTGAATTTCAGGACCTGCCTGAATAACTGTACTTGTTAAAATATTTTGTGCAAGAACTGTGCAATAACAAAAAGTCTGGTAGCAATTGAAAACACAACAAGATTTTACAGTGTGGCAGAATTGTTCTTCATTTTACTTTGTTGGCCTTTGTGGGAAAGGATTTCTGCAAATATGAGCAAATGTTTTTAACAAGTAATATAATTATTTTAGAATAAAAATATTTAAACATCAAATCACGTACTCGTTTACTAAGGGGCATTATGACCAAGGGGCAAATGACCACGTGTTGATTTTTTTAGATATTCATAGTCTTTTTTGGGTTAAATTATTTTTCTACAAAAATATTGTCCAAGCTTTAAACAAAACTATATAAGTAACAGTTTCAAATTTTATAAAAAATTCAAAGAAATTCCACAAATTTTCATACAAATTTCAACTTTTAAATCTTAATTAGCCCATACAATTTTAGTCTAATGAAGTGCAAATTAGATTTTTGAGATTTTTTTTTGGTGACGGATTTTTGCAATTTTTCCATGAAATCATGAATTTCTTATTAAATAAAATGCGGTTCACAACAAAATTTCAAAAACCAACACCGTTTTTGTTAAATTGCACTTGTTATATAAAGAGAAACGCAAACGCAGTCTCAGAAAAAAAATCTCAAAAATTAAAATTTGTTGAATTTACCTAAATTTTGTATTGAGTTTGAAACAGTAACGTATAGGGTTTTGGTTAAAGCCTGGACAGTATTTGTTATAGATAACAAAAGATTGATTTAGCTCGAAAAAGTTTACGAATTTAAAAAAAAAACAACTCGTGGTTACTTGTTTCAGCCACTGTATGTGTAAGGGCCAATCTCTTATTATTAACATTGGAATAGTCGAAACAAAGTCGACTCTAAAGTTAGTTGCAGCTTTTTTATTACATAGAAAATTGTGTCAAAAAGCTGCTATTAACTTAAGAGTTGACTCTGTTTTGACTACGAATATACCCCATTATTATTGTTATTTTATGCAATGTTTCGTAAAGGCAGTTGAAAAGTGATTCAGAAAAATTCGATGTAGACAGCGCCGACAATAGCAATGCAGCTATATTTTTTATCTGATTTGTGTATTTTGTACTCATTTTAATTAACTTAGTTACACATTTAATAAAAGAGACTATTTACAAAAACTATAATTCTTATTTTTCGTTGATTTTAGTTATGAAGCCTTTCTCCTGTGAAGGAAATACTTATTTAATTATTTTTTTGTGATGCTTCACCATTGTGAATCGATACCGGGACTTTTTGAATGACAGTATGCCTCTCTACCCACTCGGCTATGATAGCATCACCGTTAACCAACAAATTGGAGATGGTTTGAAAATTGATACATATTTCACAAACTACATACGTATGTACATATGCATGTAGTTTGGGAAACTATTGTAAAAGACGTTTGGAAAATATAAGTTAAAAAACGGGCTTACTTTAATGCTTATTGGTTTGGAAATAGTGTTATAACGTAGTAAAATTTTGTAGCTAGTGAT